>NW_017973137.1:16521-37431 GCF_001876935.1 Asparagus officinalis | reverse complement strand
ATCCCAACAGGTGAGCAGGAATTGACCGTCCCAGGTTCAGTGCCAAATGTGCCTGAAAAGCTACCATCTAAAGCTGCACACACTCCCACTCGGACTGATTATGAGAATTGCTTTACATATCCGCCGACTGCTCCACCCCTAGGCTCGGAAACTTTAAGGAAGTTCGTCGAGCAATTAGAGTATTGGATGCAGATGACCATCGATGTTGTTAGTCTAGGGGACGTGAGTTTCAAAGTCTTCGAACCCCATCTGCTGGAGTGTCTTGCCAAGATTAGGGACCAGGGGGATACATTGTGGACCGAACATTGTCGCGAGAGCATTATTGTTCTGGAATATGAACTGGAATTCCTTTCAATGCTACAACACGATGCCATCGAACCAGAAGTGGATCGGGCTCTTTCTCAGGCCAGAGCCTTGAAGGTACAGCAGCAAGAAGCTCTTCAGAAGAGTCTAAACGAAGCAGATTCTCGTATTGCTCGCCTGCGCGGGGAACATCTTCAAGTGCAAGTGGACTTGGGCACTTTTGCTGCAGGTATTCGGGATACTGCGATTGAGCTTACCCGTGCTGGTATCGAGCAAGCTCAGATAACTGCTCGATTAGCGGGCGACATGGAAGTCATAAAAGGGTTAATTGCTTATTGTGACGGGCTTTTCAATGGCTATTGTGATGAGCTTGTTGCTGCTGACAAAGTTCGGCGAGAGATTGCAGAAGCAGCACCAAATGAAGAGGAGCTCAAGAGCAAGATAACAGAGGAAGTCAAAAAGGCTCGTGAGGAGAAAATATTGGCGTTGAAAGCTAAACTCAAGTCCTTTAGACTGATGAGCCCAGATGTTTAGGACTTGGATTGCTTTTTAGCTAGGGAATAATTTTGTATCATTTTCGTTTCGATTCATTTTGTATTCAAATCAAAAATATTGAATGAAAATGATATCATTTTGGTTTTCATCATCTCTTTTGTTGAAATCTGGTTCAGGACAATGAAAAGTAAAGCAAATGCCATAAGTATAGTGTTAACCTGACATGAAATCGAAATTCTCTTTATTATAATGATTCTAGAAAATTTCAATCGTCAGAGGTGTAATGTTAACATGACGAAATACAAGACAGAGTTACATTATAAATAGGCAACCCCCAGCCTGATTTAGCTGGGGTTCAGGGGGCTACATGATTTATGGGAAGTATCTCTTAAGGAACTTCCCATTGATTGGCATCATGAGCCTATCTCCTTTTTGATTGATGAGACGATAAGCTCCATTCGAATAGACTGATTCTATTACGAAGGGCCCCTCCCATTTGGGATTGAACTTCCCTTTGGTTTTGTGGGTCATTACCATGGGTCGTCTGTTGGCCAAAACTAGATCGCCTTTCTTGAAAATCCGTTCCTTAACCTTTTTGTTGTAGGCTTTAGAAATACGGGCTTGATATAGCTCAATCTGTTGCTGAGCTTGAAGTCGTTTGTCGTCTAAGGCTTCAAGTTCTTGTAGACGTCGTTGATGCTTTTCTTCTTCTGTTAATCCCGTTGTAACCGCGACTCTCAGAGAAGGGATCTGAATTTCTAATGGCAATACAGCCTCGCAGCCATATACCAAAGAGAATGGTGTAGCTCTTGTAGGGGTCCTCACTGTTGTGCGGTAAGCCCACAGGCATTCACCGAGTCTTTCATCCCAATCGCGCCGGCTCTTGGAAACAAACTTTTTGAGAAGCTTCACTATGGTTTTGTTGAAAGCTTCTGCAAGACCATTTGCTGGTGGGTAATACGCCGTAGATGCAACACTTTGGATTCTGAATTTATCACAAAATCTCTGAAACCCAAAGCTGACGAATTGTGTCCCGTTGTCGTGAACTATTCGTCTTGGGACTCCAAAACGATAGATGACGTGATGTTTGATGAACTTGATCACGTTTGAAGTCTTGACTTCTTTTAACGGGATTGCCTCCGCCCACTTGGAGAAATAGTCGGTCACGGCTAGAATGAACCGGTGTCCTTTGGACGTCGGAGGGGAGATCGGTCCGACGATATCCATGCCCCACATTTCGAATGGCCAAGTCGCTGATGTGGGGTGTAAGTTCCCCGGTGCTTGGTGAATAAAATCTCCATGAATTTGGCATGCGTGACAACGTTTAGCGTAGTCAACCGCGTCTGAAAACATCTTCGGCCAATAATAGCCGATTCGTCGGAGACGATCTCCTAACTTAGCTCCAGGTTGATGAGCTCCGCACATTCCGCCGTGAGCTTCCTTGAGGGCCTCTTTCGCTTCCTTCCGAGAGAGGCATCGAAGTAAAACTCCATCATACGATTTGCGATACAGGACTTGAGAAACTGCATCGTAATAGAATCGGAGGGCTTTTCGTTTGATTGCAGCCGCTTCCTTAGCGTCCTCAGGTAGAATTCCATATAAGGCATAGTCGATGTATGGGAATCGCCAATCTCTAGATTCGAATTCCATAAATGCCGTACAGACTTCTCCTGACGTCGTCTCGTCTGAGTTTTCCTCTGTAGGAATCTTGGAAAAGTATAGCTTACGTCCCATGACCGGAATCGTTGTTTCATCCTCTGGTGGCAAGGCCAGGGAAGTTGCCAAAGAGGCTAAAGCATCGGCATATGCATTCTGAACTCTTGGCACGTATTCGATAAAGAAACCTTCGAACTTTTGAGCTTGCTCTAGCACTGTGAAGTAATACGGGATTAGATCTTCATGACGTACTTCATATTCTCCTCGGACTTGATTAACGATGAGCTGAGAGTCACCGTAAGCCTCGAGGTGCTGAATATTAAGTTCTTCAGCACATTGCATTCCTAGTAGCAGAGCATTATACTCGGCTACGTTGTTGGTGCAAGGTTCGATTAAGGAGAATCCCCTTGGGATTACGTGGCCGTTCGGAGAGATTAACACTACTCCTACTCCCGCGGTGATTGCTCCATGAGGATTTGCTCTGGATGCACCGTCGAAGAATAACTTCCGCACTTGCGCAGCTTCTTGGATAGCGCAAGCTTCAGCGACCTCGTCGGGTAATTCCTCGTACAACTTAGACGTTCCCGATACTGGATGATCGGCTAAGAATTCTGCCAGTGCTTGACCCTTGACCGCCTTTTGAGGCATGAACTGCATGTCGTATTGCGACAAGAGAATGGCCCATTTTGCAAGCCGGCAATTTAGAGATGATGGTTTTGTCATCAGAACTCTCAAAGGATTTACCTTAGAGATGACCTGAATGGTCTGTCCAACTAGGTAATGTCGCATCTTTTGGATTGCGAATACCAAGGCGAGACATTCTTTTTCGACCGGGTTATATCGGTGTTCGGCTCCCATCATAGTCCTGCTTAGGTAATAGATGGCTTGCTCTTGACCTTGATCATTGTTCTGGGCCAACAAAGCACCAAGAGAATGATCCATGGCCCTCACATACAACAGGAATGGTTTTCCTGATATTGGGGCCACGAGAACTGGCGGTTGAGTTAGATATCTCTTAATCTCCTCGAATGCTCTTTGACACTCTGCATCCCAAACAAAGGATATTCCTTTCTTCATAAGCTTAGAGAAAGGTTGGCAGCACCCTGAAAGATTTGATATGAATCTTCGAATGTAGGCCAGTCTGCCTTCATGAGTTTAGAGAAAGGTTGGCAGCGTCCTGACAGATTTGATATAAATCTTCGAATATAGGCCAGTCTGCCTTGCAAACCTCTGAGCTCTTTGAGGTTCTTCGGAGGTGGCATGTCTTGGATGGCACGCACTTTTTCTGGGTCAAGAGAGATTCCTTTGGATGTGATGATAAATCCCAGGAATTTTCCACTTGAAACTCCGAGGAATGATTTTGTCGGGTTCATCTTCAGCTGATGTGCTCGCATGATTGCGAACATTGTCTTCAGATCTGCAAGATGATCGTCTTTACATTGGCTCTTTACTGCTATGTCATCAACGTAGCACTCGATCTTCTTTCGTAGGTGTTCGTGAAAGATTGTGTTCATTGCACGTTGATAAGTTGCACCTGCATTTTTCAGGCCGAAGGGCATCACTGTGTAGCAATACACCCCCAGTGGTGTTCTAAAAGCAGTATGTTTTTCATCGTCCGGGTGCATCTTTATCTGATTGTACCCAGAGAATCCGTCCATGAAAGACATCCTTTCATATCCGCAGGTGTTGTCAATCATAACATCCGTGATGGGGAGTGGGAATTCATCTTTCGGACAGGCGGCATTGAGATCGCGGAAATCGATACATATCCGGACTTTACCGTTCTTCTTAGGAACTGGGACGATGTTGGCCACCCAGTCAGGGTGTTGTTCTTCCCTAACAAAACCTGAGTCTATAAGCTTTTTAACTTCTGACTCAATTGATTCCATGATCTCTGGACGAAACCTGCGTTGTTGTTGTTTAACGGGTTTTACATCCGGATCGATGTTGAGACGGTGCATGGCCACCTTCGGGTCAAGACCAGGCATATCTTCATAATTCCAAGCGAAGACATCTATATATTCTCGGATGAGAGATATAAGGTCTTCCTTCTCGGATGATGATAGGTCTTCAGCTATAAAGATAGGCTTGGGGTCAGACTCATTTCCCATGTTGACCTGGATCACCTTATCTTCAGTGGGTGGTTCGCGTTGTTCGAAACGCATATCCCACAGGATGTTAAGACGTTTGATCCAAGGATCGTTAGTCGACTCAATTAACTCTTCGTCACCCCCTGCATCTTCATCAGGGTGACTAGTTGAAACCATGTTCACAGTCAAACCTTTAAAGAAAGGTCCGACACTGACGTCGGATTCCCAGGAAGAGGTTCCGGACGAATGATCTTGACGCAGATAATTACTGATCTCATTTTCTGAGGCAGAGGGAGTTGTGACATAACCTAAACCTCTTCCGGTTTTATTGTAATAATCCTGAGGTTTTCCTTCAGGGGCTAGAGACATTCGGACTGGGGTTCGTCTGCCCTTCCCGAAGTTCAGACCCTGTTTTTCATTAAAGTTATACCCCATTCGTTTCATTAAGTCTATAGAATTGGGTTCATGGTAATGAAATTGGGGAACTCCGTCGTCTTCCTCTGAACTTCCTCGTTTGAGTTGTTCGGGTTTGACTTTACCAAAACAGATCGGCTTCTGCCCTTTCCTTTTGGATGGGACTTTGAAGAAAGCCTTCTGTACATCTTCTGCTTCTTCATCTGAAGCAAAGAAAGATTCGATTGGCAATGTAAGTGATGCCTCTGTGCACATTGTGTGCCATGGGTTGGTACCTGCATTAGAATCATTCTCTACTGATTTATTTTTAGAGGACACATCAGGCAAGTACTCCAAAAGAAAATCTTCATTAATGCACCATTCACCCTCGCTCGGTACATTATTACTACTCTCATCCTGACCCATTACATCTAAGTTCAGTTCCCATGGACAATCTTCCTCAGGATCTGGTTCGACATCTGCTTCATTGCCACTGTCAACATCTTGAGATTCTAAGTAGAAAACAGAGTCAGTGTGGAAGTTCTCCACTCCTCGGAAAGGGTATTTTTCCGCAATCAAGGTTCGAACTTCACCCTCGTCATTGGCGTACTTCATGACCTGATGCAAGGTAGATGGGACAATGCGGTTTGCATGTATCCATGGTCGTCCTAGCAAAAGATTATAGGACGTGTCCGCATCTATGATGTAGCATGCGACCTCAGACTTGAGATCTCCAATCTGGCATCTGAGCTTGATTTTCCCCAAGGGTCGAGTACTGTTTGCATTGAACCCGAAGATGGTGGTTTGGGTAGTGTGCAACCTGTGCATAGGGATTCCTAAGACCTGCATGACCCTATAAGGCATGATGCTGAGCGCGGAGCCCGGGTCAACTTGGACACGACTGATTTCGGAAGATCCGATATACCCTGTGTAGTACAACGGTCTGTCGTGTTGGTGTTTGACCTGCATGTCTTCTTGAGTAAATGATATGCAGGGTAAACTTCTCGATGCTTGCAGACATTGTCGACAAGTTTGATCTTCAGAAGCTTCGGGAATTGGAGTGACTTGGGTGATGAAGCTTTCCGTATTCTTCAATGCCTCAATGAGAGCTTCCTTGGTGGTTTTGGACAACCTCAGGAGCTCGTATAGAGTAATCCTGGCCGGTATGTTGGCCAGTTGCGCCATGACATTGAATTGGAATGGATTGCTCGACTCCCCGTGTTCCTGGTGGAGATTCCTGTTGAACCGGAGTTCTTTTTGTTTCCCCTTATCAGCTGGCTTTTTGGGGACAGAACCCCCAGCGTCTTGGGGTTGTTCCTCAACTTCTTGGACATTCTGGCCGTAGTCTTTCAAGTAATTCTTTCCAGACCGCGTACCAGGGTTGTCTCCTGGGTATGCGGCCAGGGCAATCCTCTCTTCCTCTGAATCTGTGAGGGTCTTGAGGTGATCATCATTCTCAGTAATGGAGGGGCTAATCGTGTTGGAAGACTTAGCCTTGCCTCCCTTCTTTTTGGACGAGGTATTCGTCCACTGTTGGTCTCCCACTAGATCAGGGTGAACCCACATGATTTCTCCTTTTGAGGTGGTGAGGGGTATCAACCCCTTGTCTTTCTGACTGTGCAAGTCAGTATTCTTCAGACGCATTTCTCCCTTGTGGATTGGGATAACGCCATCTGCGGTCGCCACCGGAGGGAAGTCACCGAACTGGACTGCTATCATGTTGGTAGAGACAGTCTTTTGCTCAGGTTTCAGAGTAAGCACTTTGGCGTCCACCAAATTCTGGAGGATGTCCTTAAAGATGTAACATCTTCTGGTAGGATGCCCCAGAAACCTGTGATAACGGCAGTAATTAGGGTCATCTATCTTCCCTGCCTCTTCTGGCTTCCTAATTTCAGGAAGCTGTAGCTTGTTGTTCTTCCGCAATAGCTGGAATAAAGTGTCCACATGCTCCTCTTTGAAGGAATATTGCTTGGGCACTTTTTGCTTATTGGGAGTTTTGCCTTGATTTGTGGGCGGTGGTACCCGAGAGTAGTCAGCTGCTAGGGTCTCTTTTCCCTTAGACCGCTGAGCGTTGTTCTGGTTGCGCTGCTGTTGCTGTTGCTGTTGCGGCTTGGGCTGTGCAGCTTCCTCGGCTTTCACCCGAGCTACAATCTCTTCAGCTTGTTCTCCCTGCGAAACCAACTGTCTCCAGGAACGACACTCCGCTACCCCCATCTGGGCAAGGAGCTGAGTTTGCAAGTTGTGCCTGCAAGTTTCAACCAGGGTTGACTGAGTCATACCTGAGGGGCATCGCAATGCCATGCTACGGAATCTCTCCACGTAAGCCTTGATGGATTCTCCCTTCCTCTGCTTGGTGGCGAGAAGAGTTGGGACAGAAACTTCCGTATCATCCTCAAAGAACCTAGCCAAGAAAAGCCTTTCCAAATCTACCCATTTCTGAATAGATCCAGCAGGCAGTTTCATAAACCATTCAAAGGCTACTCCTTTAAGAGTGCCTATGAATAAGCGAGTCAAGATGGCATCGTTCGCCACAACATCTCCAGTTTGAGATTTGAAGTAGTAGATGTGCTGATTTGGCGATCCTGTGCCATCGAACGGTTGCAAGGTTGGAGCTTTGAACTTCGGTGGGTATGGAGCTATATCCCATTCAGCGGGATAAGGCCTCACCACTCCTTCTTCGCGGAGCTCACTTCTGTTGGCGATTGCATTGAGGCGAGCTTCCAGTTCATCCATTTTAGTGGACTGAGGATGCAGTTCTTTTTCCACCTCCTTCTCACCTTCAGAAGAGGATCCCAGGTTGTGAGTCTCACGATCCGAATGCTCGGTCGCTTTCTGTTTCCCTTTGAAGGTCGTCCTCCGGGAAGATTCGGGTTTGTGGCCTTTTTCAGCAATAAGTTGGGCCATCATGTCCTTCAATTGGAGAAGTGTCTCCTGTTGCGCCTGGAGCATGACCTGGTGTTCGTTCACTTTCTTGGCTATGTCCTCAGGATTTCCCGCCATGTAAGCAGATACTTCTTGTGGTCCGACCGAGCTCGAAGATTGAGATTCGGCTATTGCCGAATGCTCATCACTTGTTGTAATTCCTCTGGCCAACTTTTGATAGTCAACCGGGCGAATAGCTCCTGTCCGGGTCCGAGTATGCTTATATACTCCTTCGAACTGATCACAAATTTCCCTAACAGTTGGGGAATTACTTCTTTGTGACTCGTCAGAATCGGAACGTGAGGCTTTTCCTCTACCGATCATGTTGATGGTGACCTCGGGATATTCGATTTCAGAGGTCTTCTTTTTGTGACGACGCTGTCGTTTAGCAGGTCTAGCGACATTCGTCAATCTATTGAACACCGATTGCCTAGGCGCCGGTGAACAACAACTGCATTCAGAGAGGACAGCAGATATGAGCCGCTCACACTGGCATGAATGAGCTACTTGCTGTGTTGGCCTTCCTCTTGACAGCAATTCACGCAAGTCGGAGACCTGGGGAAGATTTTGTGAAGGTGGGGATGGAACCCCCTGCCCTTGGATGGGTTGGGCATGAATCTTAAATCCATGCTGTCCCTTTTGAACCTGACGGACCGTGTCATGCTCTTGATAAGAAACACGAGAGTCGCGTTTAGGTTTATAAACACGAGGCCGAGGCCTGTGTTTGATTGATGGACTAGATCCTTGTGGATCTTGTCCTGGTTGAACGCACATTTGTGGTGTGCGTTTTGATGTTGAAACAGACCCCTGCGGGTCTTGTTTTGGTTGAACGCACACTTGAGGCGTGCGTTTTGAAACAGACCCATGAGGGTCGTTCTTTGTTTGAACGCACTCTTGTGATGTGCGTTTGGTTGTTGAAACAGACCCCTGAGGGTCGTTCTTTGCTGGAACGCACACTTGTGATGTGCGTTTGGTTGATAACCCAGACCCCTGAGAGTCGGGTTTTGATTGAACGCACACTTGTGGCGTGCGTTTGTTTGATGACCCAGACCCCTGAGGGTCGGGTTTTGATTGAACGCACACTTGTGGTGTGCGTTTAGTTATTTGAACAGACCCTTGAGGGTCTTGTTTTGACTGAACGCACGGTTGTGGCGTGCGTTTGAATGATTGAACGTGCCTTTGGAGGTCACGTTTTGGGACGCACTTTTGAGGTGTGCGTCTATGTTGAACAACGCGCCACTGAGGGTCGCGTTTGAGTTGAATAACCCGAGGCTCATAGTCGGGTTCATTGCCACGAAGTGTGCGTTCTGGAGCAGAAACGCACAGTTCGGGCACAGGCTCAGAAACGCAGTCTTTGCGTTGGGCAGTAGCTTGGCTGTTCCGCAAGTATGCTCGCCGTAAGGATCTTCTCCTTCGTCGAGCAGCATTTTTCTTAGCCTGTTTCAAGGCCTTGGCCGCGGCATCGTCGGCGTTGGTTGGGCTTTCCTCCGACATAGGTCTTTTTTGACCTATTATTTGCCGTAGTGATACGGGGGAGGAATCTTCAACTCGCAGAGCGAGTTTAAGGTCTTGGCCAAAGGAGAGGGCTTTCTTTGGCATCTCAGCAGTAGTGTTGACCTCCGTAGAGGTCCTGTGGGTATCACGCCTAGCTTTTGGGCTAAGGGACCCAGAGGAGAGGACCTCCTCATACTTGGCTTGGTCGAACTCTACGACGAGAGTTTCGACGGTGGTTCCTGTGAGGTGAACGTCGGATTGCGCCACCACTTCCTCGTCAGAGAAGCTAGTCCCCAGCAGAGTCGCCATCTTTTGTTGGTAGGAAATTTGATGTAAAAAGACAAAGAAAGAAAATTTGACTTGTATTCTCTCAAAATCGATTACAATTTGGATTCCGATTACAAAAGAGAAGAGAATGGATTTGATTCTCTCCTTTGTTTAAGACTGGGTTCTTCTTGGTAGCGATGGAGTGCTTCCTTCGATTGATCGCGTCGAACTTGCTCTCCGTTGACGATCCGACCGTCCTTCTTCACTGGAATAACTGAAGTGTTTGATGACTTCGGTTTAGAACTCTTGACGAGTGTTGAAGAACTCTGAACGAGTTAAGAACTCTGATAAGAGTTGTTGAAAACCGAATGTCTGGTTTGATGTGATTAACTTGCGTTACAAGCTAATTAAAAACTCTTAACGAGTTTAAGAACTCAGAATGAGTTAAAACTCTAAAACAGAGTTGTTGGAACCGAAAATTCGGTTAATTGCCAAGTGGATGATACCTTTGATGAAAGGATCCTTCGGGATTTGATTAACTGATCGTTGATCAGTTCCTTGATCCCCCGAAGATCTCTTCCTTCCGATTACTCAACTGCCGAGATTTGTTGACCTTGGGTGGTTTTGATACCAGCTCCCCTCAACTCTTTGCGGTTTTGATCTCAGAAAACCGATTGATCAACCTATCAACCCGCCAACCCCTTACTCAGTTGAGTAAGTTGGTTATTTATAGGGTGATGTGGAGTGCAACCAACCCCTATTTCCGCTCCTTTGTGGGCGAGAATCCCTCAGAACGTGGGATAACGGTTTTGAGGCCGTTCGACTTGCGTTTGAACAAGTCAAAACGCCTCAGTTGGCGTTATGGGCTTTAACTCTGCGTCTAAGGCTTGAGATGCAGAGTTAAATCTCTGTTAGAGATTTGAGACACACAGGCCGTGTGCGTTGAAGCTCAACTCTGCGTCCAGAGTTTGGGACACGTAGTTGAACCTATTGAAGAACGCACGTTATGTGTGCGTTTGGTGCTTGAACTCTGCGTTGCAGAGTTAGACATTCGCTGGAGAACGCACAAGTTGTGTGCGTTTCGAATTTGAGAAACGCAGAATTAAACTTCTACGTTTGATAGAGGTTGTTGACTTGTAACATCGTCTGCCATGACATTGCAAAGGCCATTGTTTATTGGTCTTTGCCTGTTATAAGATATGAGAGTCGTCAGATTGTAACTCTCACCAACGATCGTGAAGGCCACTGAATAGGGTTTTCATCAGCTGTCGGAAGCGTCGTCAAATTGTAACTCTTCTCGATCTGTGTGAAAAGTCTCCTATTTGCCCTTTCCGACTGTCGACCCGAAAGCTATTTGATTGTAGCTTTCGTTGTGAGAGCTTGACGGGAATCAACATCCATAGTGTTTTGAAGATGGATATTTGCCCACAGCTCTCTACCAAGCGACTCACCAACTAAGTCCAACCTTTTATTTCTGAAATCATTACACTGCTCATCAGCATCTCTAATAGTTGCTAATATAATATTAGTCATGCTGTTGTCGCAGCCATCAAGATCAATCATCTCAGAGATGAGGCCTTGTTTATAGCGGTTGCAGAGTTGCGGATGCAGTGATTAGAAAGTCGTCTGATTGTAACTTCCATTATCAGGGCTTGATAGGGATTAGCTATCCATTGTGATTTTTAGACAGCCTACAGAACCCCCTCCAAAGTTTTCGAAAGTTCGCGGTTGACTGGGACGAATTTTCGGAATACTTTGGATCTCAAAATTTAGAAGACGTTGTCAGACTTAGTTGATTGGAATCTAATTGTACTCATCCAATGGACTCTTTTGTGGGGTCACTTATTTCTTCTTGGCTTTTAGTCGCTTTGATAGCTGACATTAGCCTCCCTCTATTTATTTGGAACCATGTCTTGGCTATAAACATAGAGGAAGTCGTGTGGTTGAGTCAGAACGCACAGATAGATTTCTTGCGTTATTGAACTGAAACGCAGGGTTAAATTCTGCGTTTAGGGATTCCATCAATGTAGATGCACGGCGGATTATAACGCAGGGGTGAATTCTGCGTTCAGAAGCTCAAGCGTCACAGGCGCACAGGCCACGTTTGGCGGGATTTTGGGCCTAGAACCCCGACCCGATTTGACAGCTCATAGCTGTCTATAAATAGACCGCTAAGGGTCAAATCAAAAGTCACCCGACTTTTTGCCTCCTCTCTTTCGGAAGATTTTTAACGAAGCCTCTTCGTTTTCGACGTCGGTGATCCTGTTCATCATCTCCAACCCTCTTCCATGGGTTCCAAGAAGAAAGCTGCTCCACGCCCAAGATCCCCTGCTGCAGCGGTGCCGCCGTTTCAGGTTCCGCCCGTCGGTGGTAAGCGTCGCCCTTCGTGGCCGTCAAACTCGCTTCGGCGAGTTCTTTAAAACCCTAGATGTATCGCCATCAAACTTGCTTCGGCGAGTTCTCTGAAAAACCCTAGATGGGTTCTTGCAAACGAGGGAGATGACTCGTTTTGTTATTGTAACGCAGAGTTAAGACTCTGCGTTTTGAATTCGAAACGTCAAGGGCTTGACCTTTGCGTTTATGAAATTTTTTAACGCCAGGCTTGAACTGTGCGTTCGAAAACTTAACGCAGAGTTTAACCTCTGCGTTGATGAAAATTAACGCCAGGCTTTAACTGTGCGTTCGAAGACTTAACGCAGAGTTTAGCCTTTGCGTTGATGAAAATCAACGTTAGGTCTGAACTGTGCGTTCGAAAATTTAACGTAGAGTTCGACCTTTGTGTTAATGAGCTTTAAACGCCAGATCTGAACTGTGCGTTCGAAACTTTAACGCAGAGTTCGACCTTTGCGTTGATGAACTTTAAACGCCAGATCTGGACTGTGCGTTCGAAACTTTAACGCAGAGTTCGACCTTTGCGTTGATGAACTTTAAACGCCAGATCTGAACTGTGCGTTCGAAACTTTAACGCAGAGTTCGACCTTTGCGTTGATGAACTTTAAACGCCAGATCTGAACTGTGCGTTCGAAACTTTAACGCAGAGTTCGACCTTTGCGTTGATGAACTTTAAACGCCAGATCTGAACTGTGCGTTCGAAACTTTAACGCAGAGTTCGACCTTTGCGTTGATGAACTTTAAACGCCAGATCTGAACTGTGCGTTCGAAACTTTAACGCAGAGTTCGACCTTTGCGTTGATGAACTTTAAACGCCAGATCTGAACTGTGCGTTCGAAACTTTAACGCAGAGTTCGACCTTTGCGTTGATGAACTTTAAACGCCAGATCTGAACTGTGCGTTCGAAACTTTAACGCAGAGTTCGACCTTTGCGTTGATGAACTTTAAACGCCAGATCTGAACTGTGCGTTCGAAACTTTAACGCAGAGTTCGACCTTTGCGTTGATGAACTTTAAACGCCAGATCTGAACTGTGCGTTCGAAACTTTAACGCAGAGTTCGACCTTTGCGTTGATGAACTTTAAACGCCAGATCTGAACTGTGCGTTCGAAACTTTAACGCAGAGTTCGACCTTTGCGTTGATGAACTTTAAACGCCAGATCTGAACTGTGCGTTCGAAACTTTAACGCAGAGTTCGACCTTTGCGTTGATGAACTTTAAACGCCAGATCTGAACTGTGCGTTCGAAACTTTAACGCAGAGTTCGACCTTTGCGTTGATGAACTTTAAACGCCAGATCTGAACTGTGCGTTCGAAACTTTAACGCAGAGTTCGACCTTTGCGTTGATGAACTTTAAACGCCAGATCTGAACTGTGCGTTCGAAACTTTAACGCAGAGTTCGACCTTTGCGTTGATGAACTTTAAACGCCAGATCTGAACTGTGCGTTCGAAACTTTAACGCAGAGTTCGACCTTTGCGTTGATGAACTTTAAACGCCAGATCTGAACTGTGCGTTCGAAACTTTAACGCAGAGTTCGACCTTTGCGTTGATGAACTTTAAACGCCAGATCTGAACTGTGCGTTCGAAACTTTAACGCAGAGTTCGACCTTTGCGTTGATGAACTTTAAACGCCAGATCTGAACTGTGCGTTCGAAACTTTAACGCAGAGTTCGACCTTTGCGTTGATGAACTTTAAACGCCAGATCTGAACTGTGCGTTCGAAACTTTAACGCAGAGTTCGACCTTTGCGTTGATGAACTTTAAACGCCAGATCTGAACTGTGCGTTCGAAACTTTAACGCAGAGTTCGACCTTTGCGTTGATGAACTTTAAACGCCAGATCTGAACTGTGCGTTCGAAACTTTAACGCAGAGTTCGACCTTTGCGTTGATGAACTTTAAACGCCAGATCTGAACTGTGCGTTCGAAACTTTAACGCAGAGTTCGACCTTTGCGTTGATGAACTTTAAACGCCAGATCTGAACTGTGCGTTCGAAACTTTAACGCAGAGTTCGACCTTTGCGTTGATGAACTTTAAACGCCAGATCTGAACTGTGCGTTCGAAACTTTAACGCAGAGTTCGACCTTTGCGTTGATGAACTTTAAACGCCAGATCTGAACTGTGCGTTCGAAACTTTAACGCAGAGTTCGACCTTTGCGTTGATGAACTTTAAACGCCAGATCTGAACTGTGCGTTCGAAACTTTAACGCAGAGTTCGACCTTTGCGTTGATGAACTTTAAACGCCAGATCTGAACTGTGCGTTCGAAACTTTAACGCAGAGTTCGACCTTTGCGTTGATGAACTTTAAACGCCAGATCTGAACTGTGCGTTCGAAACTTTAACGCAGAGTTCGACCTTTGCGTTGATGAACTTTAAACGCCAGATCTGAACTGTGCGTTCGAAACTTTAACGCAGAGTTCGACCTTTGCGTTGATGAACTTTAAACGCCAGATCTGAACTGTGCGTTCGAAACTTTAACGCAGAGTTCGACCTTTGCGTTGATGAACTTTAAGAGGGTATATCAATCCCTGCAGGCGGATTGCTCATATCACTCGGTAAGGGCGGGGAGGCACCACTTCTATGCAGGCTTTCAGCCCCGTGAACTGTAGTAGTATCAGGCTCAACGCCCGGTCCTATAGTTACACTCCTATATTAGCCAAATGAAAATTTGGACAAATAAGGAGAACCGGGACAAGAAGATCTCATGCATACCTGCAATTCCCCCGTCCTCAGATGCAGTCGGAATGCCAAGAGTCATAAGAGTATCGGCCCAAGCGGCTGGTCCTATGATGACACCTTTACATTAGCCAAATGGAATATGGTGGCACCCTCTTATTAGTCAAAATGAAAATTTAGACAAATAAGGAAGATTGGGATAATAAAGTCATCTGCATACCTGTAGATCCATCATCCGTAGGCATCTGAGGAATGCCAGTAGTCATATGAGAATCAGTCCCGGTGGCTGGTCCTATGATTGCCCTCATATATTAGTCAAAAGACAGATGAACATGGAGGAGTCGAGGCAAGCTGGATATGCCAGGGATCGATATCGGGCTAATCCCAATGGTTGGCGCTGCAATAATTAATCATTCGTTAGCCAGATAAAAGATCAGGCAAGAGGAAAGGAATCAGATATATACCGGTGGATGAATCATTCCCAAAGAATGGTCTCTCGGTTCCTCTGGAAGTCTGCTCAGCCAGCATGTCAGCTAATAAGCCGGCATCGGGCTTCGAGAAGCTTGGCCTGTCCATCACAACATCTGCAGGGTAACCTGAATATTAAAAGATGAGGAAAGCTCGAGAAAATACTTTCAGCAAAAACGGAAGATCTTCCTTCCCCATGCTTGAGGAAAGTAACATTGGATGTAGATATACCTGAATATGGGACTGGGGGCTCAACATTATTCATCTGCTCAAGATCGATGTTTAGATCGATGCCCAAAGACCCATCATGAAGGGCGTCGCACATCTGTTGCATAAAGCAATCCATGTTATCAGCACCAGGAGATACCGAACCCGGTGGGATTTCACCCTCTTCGAAGAAACCTGGAGCATGAAACATGGTTACAAATCCCAAAAGGTAAACAACCTTAAAGCAATGGCAATAAAATGTTACCTTCCCCTCCATCAGCGGTGCTTCCTAAGTCCGCTCCGTAAGGGCGCTGACCGTCGTGGGGCTTATGAGCGGTCTTCTTCCTCTTCGGGGCACCAACCCTCCGAGGACCAACGGGTCGGTCATGCACAGGCCTGTCACACGTTTCAACGTGTGTAGGAGCCGGCGGCTCATGATCGTCGGCTGTCCTACCTAAAGTGACAATAGCCATTTCATTAAATGGACAAGAGCTGTTATTAATGGAGAAGGAGAATCAAAGAGGCAGGACAAACCGATATCAAGACCCCCTCCGTCGGTATCCGCATCCACATATTCTTCCTCGGAAGTCTCGTCTTCGTCACCCGTAGGGAGAAGCTCTTCATTATCTGTGAGAAGAGATTTGGCATGCCCCTTTCTCCGCTTCTGAGCAAGCTCAGCCTTGCGACCAGCCATCATAGCAGCCCGGACCGAGTACTCTGACTGTAACTCGGAAAGGCTCCTCACACTGATGGATTCATAGGCGGAAAGGAACCACTTGTAGCTGAGAAAAGTGGTCAGCGGCTTACGCCTATATGAAGGGAGAGCAAAATGGGCTCCAGTGCAGCCCACCATCGTCCACAACCACGCTCGTACGCCAGCAATCAGTCCTCCCTCAACCTGCAGGCTACGGCTCGGATTCCCGACATACAGTTGGTCGTAGCCGAACTGACGAGCAAAGCGGCAAGGGAGATAAGGCTCTATGTGGCATTGGTTCTTCACCCGGAGGACAAGATACCCAATGCGGATGTTCACTAGCCACCGGAAGCAACCAGCGTCGAGAACGGTCCGGTCACTTCTAGGTTTCTCCTCATCAATCAGCACGTCGCCATAGCGACCTGAAAAGTGAGGGAAACACTTAAAGAACTCCAAGTTCTTGCAGACTCGAAGCTCTCGTTGAACATCGCTAAACTTATTCTCGAGCCATCTGCTCTTCTCCAACAGCTGCATGAAAGGGACGGGGATGTCAACAACGCTGGGCGCCGACATCTCACTTCTAGGTTTCTCCTCATCAATCAGCACGTCACCATAGCGACCTGAAAAGTGATGAAAACACTTAAAGAACTCCCAGCTCTTGCAGACTCGAAGCTCTTGTTGAACATCACTAAACTTGTTCCCAAGCCATCTGCTCTTCTCCAACAGTTGCATGAAAGGAACGGGGATGTCAACAACGCTGGGCGCCGACATCAAGTCGGGACGGTGGAGAACGAGCCACGCCATCAGATATGCGTAAGGGAGCTCGACCTTCGGACAAATAAGCTCAGTCGATGGTTCAGAACCCATCTGTGTGAAACTGCTGACTAGACACCTGAGCCCGCAATGGATGCTAGCAACCATCGCTGGGAGCAGGGAAAGCTCTCTCCCGTAAGCTAGCTGAACTGCAGGGAAGAGCACCTCGATGGGTAGAGCGTCTGAAGGCTGGTGCGGGACAACACATTTCTTCAACCAAAGGGCAAGATAGCCTGCTAATAGAGTCCGGGGCCCAATGGACTTCTATGCATGGCAGAGAAAAGAACGAAACTTGGTTCCCGCGAGTATAATAGTGGCAAGTAAGATCCCAGAGAGTGTTGTACATGTCGGGAGTATCTTTCTTCATACACTCCAACTGCTGGTTCGAGGGAAAATACTCCTGATACGGGCAATCCCCCATCGGAAGACGTGCTGCAATGCAAAGAAAGTTGTGCAGAGAGCTTGGTCTCAACTCTTTTTCCTAAGTTTTGCGACCTCCTCTCCAGTGTGCCGGAAGAGGCTTTTAAATGGGAGAAGGACAACTTGACTCCTCCTTGAATTGTGGGATGTGACCACATCTTCTTCAGAGACGTCTAGCTGTTCCTCGAAACCATGATCGGTCATTCCAGGGATTGTGCTTTATGTCCTGTCACCTACGATGGGAAGGCCCATTCTTGTATGTGAGGCAACAAACGACTACTATCCGAGTGGATTTGACCAGCATTAATGAACCGCATTTATGAGTCCGCAGATCGATGAGGCGTCTGTCCGATCACCAGTACTGTGCGTGACCGCCCGGCGTGCTTTGAGCACGACGCTTTCTCCTTTCCGGTCAGGAGAGGCGGTGAAGTAGGTGTACAGTACTCGAGTGAGTCTAGCCAGCTTGCCGAGTGCCGGCGGACCCAGCTCCAGACTCAGACAGCCGAGGTGAGTCGCATTTATGAATGCTCAGGTTGACTCGACACCTGTCCAGCTCCTTCGCGCTGTGCGCACTGTGGGCGGCCGTTTTGACGGCCCTGGGGTACTGTGCTCTCTCTCCCTTTGGGTCGAGAGAGGTGGGAAGGCCCACCTCAGCACGTGGGGTAGTGGATACCCAGCTGTACTGACGGTTTTGGGGCTTGCTGGCGGATTCGACTCCGAACTCGGGCAGGCGAGTTGAGCGAAGAGCAAATTTCCGCCATCCTGATCGCTCCTGACTCATGCTGGCGAGTCGACCGTTAGGCGAACCTGGATTTGAGCACAGTCGACGTCTACGCGGTTTAGGTCCGTGTCAGAGAACTGGGCGTGCGAACTCTTCTCGTAGACAAATTCCCTGTAGACCCATAGAGGTATTTTTTACCGTCTACAAGACCCCCTTCAAAGTTTTCGGACCTAAACTGGCTTGCGTGTGGTCTGGAACACTTTGAATGAAGAAACTGTTGGCGAAGCAAGTGCCTTCGATTTCTCTTAGGATTTTTAGCAAACCCTCAGCTATCAACGGGTTTGATGTGCCTTTACCGATTACCGTTTGAATCGGGCTAGCCATACTATTCTCCTCAGTATGATGAGTTGTCGAACAGTTTCTCTTAGGCTTAATGCTAAGATTTCTGCTCTAACCCTTAGCCATCTGGGGCGTGGGTTTCAACCGTTTAAGCAAGGTCATTCTTTTGGCTTTGTTCGTAATTTTACCTTTGAGGGCGAATGCATCGTCAAGGCGAAATTAATTTTTGAGAGCCAATTCTCGCGCGACTCGTGGGGTTATGCCCAGTATTTGCAGGCGAAACCCTTCCTTTTGTAGGCGGAACCGGATCTGACGAGAGATGAGCCACGCGTCTGCTGACAGAGCCTCGTGCTTCCCAGCTAAGACATTGGATCGTGGCGATCGTGACTTGACAGCACGATCCTCGTGCGTTTCGCCCTGCGACGTATCGTGGCCGTGGTTCTCGGACTCAACCGTCGGATTCCAACGCTAATCTCGGTCCCTTCGATGCACTGAGGGTGATCTGGGCCGTCGAATTTGATCGTGGCCCCGTTTCCTGTCCGTTAGGGTTTTCGCCTTTCGAGGGCAGTCGTGGTCACGTGGGCAACTCCGCCCTTCTAAATCAGCCGTTTTCCTCCATTGGGATTTACCGTGCTTTCAAATCTCGAAAGGGAACATCCAAGGAAAGAATTCCCGCTTCCTCTTACAATGGCTCCGAAACCTAAGAGGTGCAAAGTGAGGGGTGCAGGTCCCGGACGTTACTCCGACCGTCTCTCTGCCGGCATGCCTGCTGGTGCTCTGGAGTCGTGCCCAGGTACGTTGATGGATTCGTTGGGCGATCCCTTGCAGGCCTTAGGCGTCGGATTTAGGGAGATGAGTGTTGCTTATTTCCCCGATTTGGGGCAAAGTTTGCCCTATTTTGCCTTTAGAGGATGAGTACTGTCCCCGCGGGCGAATTCTCCAGTGGGGAGGAGACGAACCCCTTTTTCGTAAGGCGAGTTCGGCCCTTCCCATTAGAGGGGAGTGTAGTCCGTAGGGACAGACCTCGTTCGAAGTGGGTTCCCCCTTTCGATAGGCGATTTCGCCTTCCTATGTTCGATGGGCGATTTCACCTCTACAGCGGATTTTGTCTCAATTGACTTTCTATTTCTTGTTGCAGCGACCTTCCCTGATGAGGCTTTCCCGGAGGGTGTGGCCGTTGGCCACGTCGGGGCTAAGAGCTACACGGCCCCTTCTCGTTTTCCCTCGTTGGCTCCAGTACCCTTGTTCACTGCTGATAAGCTGCATGGTCTGGTACAGAGGGTCACGGATGGTCATCACTTGACCCTGCGCGAGCTGACGACCAATGCGGCGCTGACAGATGAGGCCAGGGCAGAGCTGCCGAAACCTCAATTTCTGTTCGGCGACTCCATGACCGACCCTTCTGCCCTGTTGCTCAAAGAGAGCCGGTGGTTCCGCACGGTAGAGGGGACCCATTATTACCTCCCCAGCATGCCGAGAGGGTTTTCGATTGTTGAGCTGCGGTCCCTCGCGATTCCTCGGACGATGAACTGGGATTTGACCCCCACTCAGGACGGGGTCACTTGTGGCGTCTTTACGGGTTCTACGGCTGGGTATGGAGTGGAGAGCTCATGTAAGCGCGTGACGGGTCTGCGCCCTGGCTTAGTGTCTGCTGAACCGCCCGTGGGGGAATCGACAGCGGTGGCGGAGACTTTCCGTCACCGCTTCTTCCGAGTCGGTGGAAGCTTTCCCCCGAAGGACTTTAGAGCCCCGGGGTGGGTTTACTCTGCACCTGGCAGTGACACGTGGTGGTCCAAGATCACCGACTATGTTTTGGCCGAGAATGCTGACCTCAAGGGCACAGAGCTGTATGTGGCCATCGAAGCCACTCGACATGGCCTGCGGATCAACGCTTCTCAATTCCATAGCATTCTGGAATTGTATTGTGCGGAAAGCGGCACGTTTTTCACTCCCAATGGTGAGCTTGGTATCACCCCCTTCGAGATGCACGACGTGTCAGGGCTACCTCTGGGAGACTTCCCTTATGAGGAATACGTCCCTGATCAAGATGAGATCGATCAGCTGTCGGACAATTCCCCTCTGGCGGTTGAAACTCTGTGGGAGTTACTCTGTCACTTCCACATATGCCTCAGTACCTTAGGGGCCTCGGATCATAAGGGGAAGAGGAAGAAGACCCCAGGGATTAGCCACAAGAATTGGGCTGATTATCTGTTCCCTGGGAACGATGTCAAGGGGAAGCCCGCTCTCCCGTTAGGCGCGTGCGACCAGCCCGAAGTGGAGGCGAGGACAGCTAAAGAAGGAAGCACCATTACTCTTGACCGCGACGAGGGCGGATTTAAGGCTGGTACGGTCCTTCACTCATTCCATCATCAGGCGAAGTTTCTCATTTCGGGGAAGGCGCTGCTCGCGGGGTACCTCATGTTATGGCTGAAGAGGTGCGTAATCCCCACTCACTCCTTCGAGGCTCTTCCTATAGAGGTCGTGTATCCGGCGGTTTGCCTGGCTCACGGGAAGTCTTATTCCCTGGTATCGGCGACGATAGCGTGCATCCATCGGGGGCT
>NW_017973137.1:1200-1916 GCF_001876935.1 Asparagus officinalis | reverse complement strand
TGAGTGGGCGAGCCCTTCCCGTCGAACGGCGTGAAGTTGATCAGGTTGAATTTCGCCGGATACGGGATCGAATCCCACTCTTTTGGGTAAGGACACGGAATGCCGGTCCTCTTTACCTCTCGAGTAGACATCAGGACGTCAATTTTTCTTTCGAGATCCCTCATCTTTTCGGCCTCATCCATATCCTGTTTTGGACGATTTTCGAGAGGAATAATACGGCCACCCCCAGTGTTATCATTACTGGTGGGTCTACCCCCAGTGTCATTATTTTTAGTGGGGCCACCCCCAGTCTTTTTGGGCGGTGCGTCGGCCATGATGACCTCGTCTACTTCCTGATCGCTGTCAACTACGGCATTCTGGGTGCGACGACTGGATTCAACTAGCTGATTTGACAAAGCTCGGATTTGTTGGTCGTGCATTTGTCTCATCTCCTGCATAGCCATTTCCATTTCGATTTTGAATGCTTCTTTCTGCTTGGCTAGAGCATCCTCAATGATTTTGGCTATTTGCTCGGTGTTGATCATGAACCCTTCCCGAGCTTGTCCTATGCTAGACGTTGTATCGTCGGAGGCGAGTGCGGAATAAGAATCTGAGAGTTCATCATCGGAATGGATTCCTTCATGGATCCCATGGTAATCGTTATATCCGACGGCTTCTAGCTGAAGCTGAGCTATTCCCGAATTGACTCTGCTTCCTGGAGAGAAATTAGGGTCGGA
>NW_017973137.1:523-1097 GCF_001876935.1 Asparagus officinalis | reverse complement strand
GGGCAGCTACACGCTGATAATACTGCCCTGATAATTTTGATACACGGACAGTGAGAGTCCGCTTCCCGGGTACTTCTCTTTCGAGATTTATTCGTACCCCCAGCCTGATAGTACAACTCATCGACGTTGCGGTCGGAGTAACCTATCGGATGTTCGCATGGATGAGATTCATTCGCACCCCCAGCCTGATAGTACAACTCATCGACGTTGCGGTCGGAGTAACCTATCGGATGTTCGCATGGATTCTCAGGTATAACATGTTTGTCTGTCTGACGTGTTTTCTTCTGAGGAAATATTGCATTGTTGGCATCTACGGGAGTCACACGTTTGGAATCACACCTTTGTGAGGGTGAAACCTTAACGGGCTCCTGATTTTCTGCATGCACCGCCAAGGGGGCCGTTGCAGAAACCCGTATGTTAGGAGGTCGTGTACGACCCCCAGTCCGGATGTTGGCTCGAAGCTCCTTCAACGAACTCAAGCTTTCCTTAACAGGCGCTTTTCCTCGATCCTCGGGTAGAGCACCGATGCAATCCTTCAATGGGACTCTAGCTTTGGGAAGATCCACGCTGTCAT
>NW_017973137.1:0-173 GCF_001876935.1 Asparagus officinalis | reverse complement strand
TTGGCCAGCTGACGAGCAAGGCGTTGACGCCGTCTTTGGCGTGCTCTCTTTGACAATGCTGGAGCATCTTCAATAGCCATCTCCTCGGCGGAGGAGATGTCCGAATCTGCGGTCTCGACCACGTTGGACGACGCGGGGACGTCACGTGGTGCAAGTGCAGCGGCGGCAACGGG
>NW_017973136.1:0-38285 GCF_001876935.1 Asparagus officinalis | reverse complement strand
TAATGGGTTTACAACTCACTCAATCTAAACCCTCAAACAAACTCTCTCAAATCCCTCACAAACTATCTCTCTACAAAAGGATGCCACAAACCCTAGAGGGGCTGCTCAAGCACAAGAAAACAAACAAAAACAATTGGCACTTTGCTTCCACGAACTGCAGCCCGCCACAAACAAAACCGAACTCCCTGCGCACCCAGCCTCCTATGCTCTCTGCCTCAGCCGCAAAGAAGAAAAGCAAACAAAGCCACTGCCCTCTTGCACACCCGCACGAAAACCTAGGTTCCACGGTATTTTATACTTTGCGACAAACGGGTGGGCCGCGCTTCATCACGCGGAAAAGAAACACGCGTCCTGCCTCTCTCCACTTCATTCATGTGGTGGCCCCCACGTTCTCTTTTCTTTGCTCCGCTTCATACACATGTCCGCTTCATTAATGTAGTGACCCACATGGCCCTCACGTTCACAGGAGGTTATCAACGCGTACGTCTCTAAATATAGTATGACAGTTTATTATCATGTATATATATATACTAATTTGGAGAGAAATTAAGATGAGGGGTATATTTCACCCGTCCAAGAAACTTGCGCCCGAAGTGGAAACCCAAAACACGGTAAACATGTCGACATTGTTACTACTTGGGCTTTTGTAAGAACTTCCATTATGATCTTCATTGATTACATCGACCTAATGAGCTGCATGTGCTCAACAGAAAATGCGTTTGGGATCGACCTGGGGACCACGGGAGCCTGTAAGTTCATCTAATTAAGTTTCGTAGAATTCATCTCCTTCCCTTTTCTTGAACTAGAAGTCCTACAACTCCAAAGCCTGTAAGTTCTCTTATTGTATTGTCCCATTAAAATTTCCTACATCTCATAAATGGTATTTTAGGACCACGCATTGATACAGACACTAATGATATCTCTGCAAGATGAGCAAAAGATAAAATATTGAATTTGTTTAAGTAATCAATTCCGTAAAAGCAGTTTTTTTTCCCTCCAGAGTCTAACATTTTAGAATAAATTCAAGCTGCGTACCCACGGGTCCAGAGTTCTAGTAAATTGTCTAATGGAATTCCACTGCAAAGAAATTAAGTTCATGAAAGTCCTTAAGAGAAACAAAAAGTACGTGTAGTCACTTTTTGAAAACAACTTGAACTGCAACAGCTATAACTTGAAGCAACATACACACAAGGAAAATGGTTGTGCATTAAGAAAACGATTGTGCATTAAGAAAACCATAGAGTACATCAGGAAAAGTCGGGGGAGGTTTTTATTTGGTAAAATACAAATTGCAGATATCTGCATCTTGATGCGATAGGAAAAATGAACTCAAAATTGAGGGCACGATCATTTAAAGAACTTAGCATGCATCTTGTACGTCCCGTTTGATTGTTTTGGAAGGCCTTAGCTGGCTCCCTGCATGCCTTACTTAAAAAACTTGGTACAACTCGATCACATGAATAATGCCCTTCGGGTCCTCCATATATAGGTTAGAATGTAGAGGAAAAGCTCAGAAGATCGAAAAGGATGGGAACTGAAATTTGAAAAGGACTTCAAGCCGAGAGACCCTTTTTAGAGGTTACATTATGTTTGCTATTTTGTTAATTTGATCAATAATATATATATTGCCATTTTGTCCATTTCCTTGCCATTTTCTAACAAACCTAGCCTACACATAAAACATAGGGCTGTAACCATGAATAGCAGCTCACAAATTAAGGCGCTCAGATGGCTTCAAAATCATTTTCATGATCACAACAGCTGAAAAGCACGACATGCAGTTTGCGTTTGCGCGTCCCACGGAACAAAAAGGCAGTATATATAGCCATATAGGTTTAATGATGAAAGAAAAAATAATATTGGTAACATAGGCTGTCACATGCATCATTGCATTTTCGTATAGATGCCTGCCCATGACTTTCACCATGAAATCAAATGGTAGCCCACAGAATTGACAAATATAGAATGCAATTACTTCATGCGTTTCATATGCAACGCATGCAACAAACGGCTAGCTGTCAACATGCACACAAATAGGTACTTGCTTAATATTTTGACCTCTCATAGATAATAGTTTGCTTAATATTTTGACCTCTCATAGATAATAGTTTGCATCAAGCTTATGGTATAAGGTTCAGACTTGGATTCAAGCTTATGACCTTAATAGTTTGTTTCAAGATTAATTTTCTAGTCACTTTAGTCAGTCAGAAGAAACCACATGCCATCCGGCTACTATTGAATTGAAATCTTCAGTCGGACCATCCAATTAAGCCACCAGCAACATCAAGAGATACTGTAGTCAACTGGTCACGTTGAACTTTTTATTAACGCGTAGACGACGAGTTCGGCTTCAATTCCATATTGTCCTTCGCCACTTCGATATATTGCAAACTGAACATGAAATTAAATAGAAAGGGATGAAAACTAAATACGCGTTGTCAATCAAGATTTTAATTAAGTTCATAAAATGTAATTAAATAAACTGATCAATTTTAAATGACTGGCGAATAAGTCTCACATGTTCAAGACGATTAGATACGGCATTCATAACAATAGTATCATTAGAAGCATAATTTTTTCCTCGAAACGGAACCTTTTCTCTGCCATCTATTTTATTGGGAGTCCTCGTTCTGCATCCAAAAAAAAAAAATTTACAACGTAAAAATTCAGGTTACCCTCCAAATTTTTTTTCCTATACATATATAAATAATCGGATGCAAGAACAACAATTTTATCATTAAAAGAAAATATCCATAAAAATGCATGTATTAACCAAACAACCAGTGAATTAAAGTGGCACAGTCTATCCTATTGGACGCAAAGAATAAGAAAATGTATATACCAGAGTGGTTCGTTTCCCTGTCTCTATACCATCAACTCGATCCTTTGCCACAAAGGGCAAGGTAAAGGAAAATAAGCCCTACACCGTAGAACTTTGTGAATGCCATTTTGTTTATTTTGTCGCTTGAGGACAATGGTTAAGGCCGGCCTTTAATAGGATGGATACATATATGGTTACTGCATGATTTCCATTTAGGTTTCTATAAGATGGAAATATATATGATTTCGAGTCTTTCTACGGATGAATTTATATATATGGTTAGCACAAGCACAAATTTTTGTTAAGGAGTTCTTTCTTTCCTTATTCCTTCCATGCTTAGTTGTTGAATCATTAATTAGGACATTTCTTTCCATTTGTCATTAAAATAAATAAGGAATGAAATATTTGTGTGGAAGTTCAATTTAATTAAGTCAAAATGTATCCTTTAGCTCATCAAATCTGACAGCTTATTATGCCAAATTTTGAGAGGTCAATTAATTGGGTCGTTTGCTCACATGGGTTTGAGAGGTTGGTGATCATGATTACTGATTAGTAGGGCAGTTGGCTAGGTAGCGCTAGGTCTGGTAGCTAATATTAGTAAGGCGTATATATCCGGAAAAAAAACCCTTCCTGTAAATATTGTAGGTTTAATTATACATCTTCGGATACCAATATACATACTACAAGAGGATCACATAATTTCATGAAATTAGAGTAATATGGTAACAAAACGATTCTACTTAACATGCTACAAAATGATCCAAATAATGCATGTACATCCTTAAATGATGCGAATCAAACAGATACTAATTAAAAAAGAAAAAGTAAAGAAAAATGATCAAGCTTGCAAGGACAACTACCACAGCTTCATCCCGTTCGCTTTCGATACGTTTGGTTTCCTTGCAACTGATGCGGTGGAGTTCCTCAGGAGGGTACAGAAATTCATGAATAAGAATGTGGCGACAGCGTAGTCGGCTAAGTACGTGTTTCGTAGGTTAGGTTTTGCAATTCAGAAAGGATTAGCGGCGCAGCTCGTTGCTCGTTTGTCATCAACACACGTGTAATTTTTTCAAGCATTTAGTTTTTAAAAGAAAAAAAAAGAAAAATAAATAAATTTTTTTTTTTTTGGTAAATGAAAGATTTTATTCATCACAAAATGTAAGAATGAATATACATCAAGAATCTCATCAATATGTATGAGATATCAAATTTGACATTTAGAAAACAAAGAACATAGAACTCAATCAAGAAACTCAGCAACTGTCAGCAGCTGAGTAAAACTTCACCTCAATCGCAACTAACAGCATCTGAACCTGCTAATTGCTCTCCTCACTGACTATCAAAGTGAAATGATCCCAACTAACAGCATCTGAACCTGCTAATTGCTCTCCTCACTGACTATCAAAGTGAAATGATCCATTCTCTGTCTTCTGCTTTAAATGAACCTGCTAATTGCTCTCCTCACTGACTATCAAAGTGAAATGATCCATTCTCTGTCTTCTGCTTTAAATGAGCCATTGAGAACAAAAGAAAAAACACTGAATTTGATATCCTTAAAAAGCTGATCAGCTGACCTTGCTTTTTGCCTGAAAATTCTGAAATTTCTTTCTCTCCAAATACTATAAACTGCTGTAGTTAGTGCCATTCTTTTGATCCTTTGCTTGAATCCATTCCCCTTCAATCTATCACAATACCAAATCACAAGCTGATTCCAATCACAGGACTGCCATTTGAATCTGAGCCAATCCATAATTTTTAGCCAAACTTCTCTTGAATAGCAGCACTCAAAGAAAAGATGGTTTCTGTTTTCGGAACCAGAACACAGACAACAATTGTTAGTATTCATTAATCCCCTCTTAATCAGTCTGTCAATAGTGAGCAACCTATCTTGGATTGCTAACCAACAGATAAAAGAGTGACTGGGGAAGTTAGTAGTCTCCCAAACTGTTCTATGCCATGGCACAACTGAAGAATTAGGGGAGAGAGCATTATACAATGCTGAAATCTGGATTCTAGAATTATCAGAGCAAGATTGGATGAGCAGCAACAAGTTATTTAGACCTCCACAACAACTAACAGCTTTATCTCTGATTTTCAAAATTTTCTTCCACATCCATGAGTCCCAGTTTTTAGCCTGAACATGCCATATATCATCATTCCTTAAGTATGCACTGTGAATCCATTTGATCCATAGACTCTCTTTATTAATATGGATATGCCATATTAATCTCAGCATAGTTGCCAAATTCCAAATTGTTGCTGAGTAGATGCCAAGACCACCAAGCCTTTTATTCAAACAGGCTTTGTCCCAAGAAACCAGAGGAATTTTATGCTTTTGATCTGTTTTGCCCCATAAAAAGTCCCTGCACATTTGATCAATCTTCTGCAATACTCTAACAGGAAGAATATAATTTGAAGTCCAATATATCTGGATGCCAAGTATAGTACTCTTAATAATTTGTAATCTTCCAGCAAAAGACAGAGCTCTATTTTTCAGACAAGCTTGTAATTGATCTGAGATTTTGTTTAAAAGAGGATATATGTATATGTTTTCGTTTTCCCTCTACTGTTCATCTCTTCCGCCGCCATCATCTCTCCTTCTTCCTCTCTCTCGTCCATGAGATGCAAACCTCCGACTGAAATTTAAAAGATCTGTCCCCTTTAAGCATGTCTAATTTTCTTGACAGGAACTCCATACCCAAAGTAAACAAATAGGGAGAGATAGGATCACCTTGTCTCAAACCCTTTTCTCCTTTGAAGTAACCATGTAGTGTGCCATTCAAAGAAATAGAGTATTTTGGGGATGTAATGCACATCATGATCCAGTTTGTAAAGGTATCAGGGAACCCCAGACTAGCAAGCATATCTCTAAGAAAATTCCAACTTATGGTATCGAAAGCCTTCTTGATATCTATACTCATCATGATCCTGGGTGAATTGTGCTTCCTGCCATAACTCCTCACAATCTCATGAGCCATCAAGATGTTGCTTGATATTTGCCTTCCTTTAACAAAGGCACTTTGAGCCTCATTAATTAAAAAACCCATCACTGACTTAATCCTGTTAGCTAGAATTTTTGAAATAATCTTGTATAGACAGTTACAACATGCAATAGGTCTGAAATCAGAAGGGGTCTTTGGACATTTCACTTTAGGGATTAAAGATATGGAAGTTGAGTTAATCATACCAAGCAGCTTCCCAGTTCTGAAGAAATCAAGAATTGCCTGTGAAACTTCATCTCCTATAATACTCCATGCAGACTTGTAAAAGGACATATTAAATCCATCAGGACCTGGAGCTTTATTATCATCCATGGAAAAAACAGCTGTTTTGATTTCCTCCCTAGTCACAGAAGAGGAGAGTGCAATTGCTTGAGCTTCATTTAAACAGATCCCTTTGCTAATGACATTACAGTCAGGCTTTGGGGTAACAGTTTTTGATCCCATAAGATTCTTATAAAAGGAGATAAATTCTTGAATGATTCCCTCACCATCAGTAATTCTATCACCTGCACCATTATACAGAAGATTAATTCTATTAAGATGCCTCTTAGCCTTGATTGAAGAGTGAAAGTAATTTGTACATCTGTCACCCTGCACTATCCATTGTATCCTTGATTTAATATATTTAGCAATTTTAAATAAAGATTCCTTTTCTAGAACATTTTAAAAAACAAATCGAGGCAATCAAACGCTCAGTGATTTCTTGGGGGGAGCGTGCCAGTAACCAAAAGTTCCATACAAGTACAAGGCAGCTTAATTTAAAAACAATTAAATAAAGAAAATTTTGAACTTTATGAAAATTAACCTGATATTAGGTATAGCTGAGTTGAATGCTTCTGAACCAGAAGACCTACGCGGGAGCTACCCGCTAGCTAACCAACTCCCCTACTAATTAATTAAGGAACCATGATCACCGACGTCACCCATGTTTGCAAGCAACCCAATTAATTATATATCGGAAAAATTTTCAAAACAAACTCTTTTGTAAATTTATTCCCAAAAATAACTAATTTTTTTTATTTGTAAATAACGACCTGGTTTTAGCGTCAGCGCTGAAATCAGGTCGGTTTTTACAAAAAAAATTCTGAAACTTCACAGAAGTTGAACTCCCGTGAAGTTTCACAGTTCAAAAAATTTGGAAAAACCGACCTGGTTTCAGCGCTGAGGCTGAAACCATGTCGGTTTTTACAAATAAAAATTAAAGAGATCATTTTTTGGGAATAAAATTGCAAAAGGGATAATTTTGAAAATTTGTCCATTATATAACCTTTACCTGCACTGTTGCTTAACTAGCTTCTTCTTCTTCGTCGTCTTCTTCTTCTTCATTTTCGATCCAATTCATTCATGCACAACTAATGGCTTCTTCAGCCCCATCCTCTGCATTCACCTCTGCTCCTCTGCATTCACCTCTGCTCGCTCTGCATTCCTCCGCTCGATCCTACGCATCAAGCGCCGCACCTTCCTCCCGACGACAACGACACCTGCGCCGCGTCAGGCCAGGTGCGCGCAACCAGCTGCCGACTGAACAGCAGTCATGGAAGCAAACAGCTGGTAGTAATCAATCTCGCTTTCGCAGCTGTGTGAGATCTTGTTGACGGCTCGTGCGGGTCGTAGTAGAGTGCGAAGGATGATTACACCGTGCAAATGCCGAAAGCGAAGAGTTACTCCTGTTAAGAGTTCTACGTAATTAGATGGTTAATTGTAATAGGCTTAGTTTACTGCTGTGTTTGTTTTTAGTTTTCATCTGCACTACCCTGGCTAGTCTTCTTCAGAACTTTACTAGTGGAATGTATATGGGCTATTTAACGAAGTTAAATAGTTTTTATATTAGGTTGCGTTATTATATGGGCTATTTAACGAAGTTAAATAGTTTTTATATTAGGTTGCGTTATGTTGCTGTGTTTTTGAGATGCATCTAATTAGTTTGTGGGTCCAGTGGATGATCTAATCGATTTGGATTCAACTCGATAAAACCCAAAGATGCCCTCAAGTGAAAAGGCTCATTACGACAACGTGGTTCTCACATCTAAGAGAAGCTCCACCCTGCACTTTAATTTTGTAGTTATTTAATTTTACTGGTGCAGAAAAGTTGGTCAGCTTTGTATTATAGGTAGGGTGGGTAAACGATCGAATCGAATCGAATACCACAATGTTCATATTTGTATTTGTTTAAAATTATCGAATTTGAATGCGGACTCTATAATATTCATATATCAAGTTTTTCGAATTGGAACTCGAATACTTGGTATTTGATAAATATTCATGAATATTCACGAATACTTATCGAATATCAAAGTAATTTATTCCGCTAAACAATTTAATTTTCAAATAATATTAAAATTCATAAGTAAAAATTATTCCTTTATAATATTATATATATATATTAATTAGAAAACATATTTAAGATTATTTAAGTCTTAAAATCAGTATATAAAACTTAAGTAGAAATGGTAAATGATTTAAAAATATGACATTATATGTGCAATAATACAAATAATAAGCTGCGGTCAAATTTTAAACGAATATTTAATAGACAAACGAATCGAATATACATCTGGTTAAATTCTATTCGTTAGTAAACTCGAATACTAGAAAATATTTGTTTAGTGGTAAATGAACTACTGAATCGAATATAACTGAATAGTTATTCAGTTATTCGAACAATTATCGAACTATTTGTTTAGTGGTAAATGAACTGAATATTTGTTTACTAGAAAATATTTGTTTAGTGGTAAATGAACTACTGAATAGTTGTTCGAACAATTATCGAACTATTTGTTAATTATTTGGTTCATTTCCACCCCTAACTATTTGTTGTGCATCCTGTATTCAACATTTGAAATGTAAAGCAGAACATGAATCATGATATGGCAACTACTACTCTGCTTTCAAGTGTGTGTATAAACATGTAAGTGGATATAAGGCGACGACTCATTTTTACGAAATCTAAAGATATTATTGGAAGAATTGTTGCTTCCTTCTCAGTATTTGATATCATTTATTAATTTTTTTGCTGATCATCGTGGATGCCATAAACCTTGCTTATATGTCATAAAATATAATTTACTTATTGATTTTCTTGTACATAATAACTATAAGTACTAATAGCAGAAAAAATCATTACAAAAAAGAGGTAATTCTTAACTCTATTCAAGTACTAATTTAGAAAATAAAAAAAATTACATATATATTAAAATAACATTTGTTCTCATTGAAACAAAAAAATAATCAGAGTCCATATTTTCATAAATTTGTGTTGAACATTGAAAAAACATTCAAAATCTTGATAAAGTTAGATGAAAAAACAAAAGATGAACGAGGCGAATAAAATATAATAGCACAAGAAATCCAACTCCAGCCTGATATTACAATCGACGTAGATGATGAAGATGCTATTCTAGAATTGCCCAGGAAATAGATAAATGTGAAGAAGATTGATCTTAGTCCAATTAGAATATGAAACAAAAATAATAAATGATAATATTTTTTTGATCATTTTATATCATATCTTAATTTCTGAGTAGATTAGGAATTTTATAAGGGATTTCCATACAACATTATTAGTAGTTTTGTATGCTTATGTGATTGCTTTCTTCACATAAAATTATATTATAGTTACCATTATTGTTTAGTTTTTGTCTTTTATTACTTCTTTTGGACAATTATAGGTGTATTTCCCTGTCTTTTTTGTAATTGGTATTGTTTGTAGGAAAAAATTGCAATGAAAAGAATAAAGAAAAATGATTTGTATTTCTTTGATTTTGATTACAACTTGATCACAAAAGAGAAGAGAACGAATTTGATTCTCTCCTTTGTTTAAAAATGGGTTCTTCTCGGTAGCGATAGAGTGCCTCCTTCGATTGCTCGCGTCGAATTTGCTCTCCGTTGACGATCCGACCGTCTCTTATCTCGTGGGAACGACGAACTTCTGTGTAAAGTTTGACGTTTAACTCTGAATGAGTTTAAGAACTCTGAACGAGTTAGAACTCTGCGAACAGAGTTGTTAGAACCGAAAATTCGGTTAATGATCAAGCCGTTATTCTGTTGTTGAAGAATCCTCTCAGATTTGATCTTTTGAGCTTCATTCAAAAATCCTATCTCCAAGGATTTCGCTGTTGCTGTTGAATCGCCAAACCTGAGTGGTTGAGATCTTTCCAATCCGATCTTTGCTAACTCTTCTCTTTTCAAAGAGCCAGCCGCCAGCCCTTATCTGTTTTAGAACTAAAAAATCTCCAACCTGTACGGTTTAGATCTTTAGAATCCAACCTGTGTGGTTCAGATGCCAAAAATCCAACCCTTTGATCTGTTGGGTTCGTTGAGCTTTTATAGGGGGATAAGAGGTTGTAACTGACCCCTATATCCGCTCCTACGTGGGCGAAAATCCCTCAGAACGTGGGATAAACGGTTCTGAAACCGTTCGACTCATGTTTAAACGAGTCAAACGCCCAATCAGGCGTTTAGCACCCAACTTCGCCTCGAGGTTGGGTGTTAGCTGAACATCATTGAACGCGAGGGTCGCTCGCGTTTTGGCTTGTTGCCTGTTTGGAAACGCGGGGGTCGGTGTTGGTTGGACCCCTACGAACGCGAGGGTCACTCACGTTCAGCTTGTATCTTGGAGACGCGGGGGTGGCTTGGAAACGCGGGGGTCGCCTGCACTTCCCAAGTCGTAACGCGGAGATGACATCCGTGTTTCAGAAGGAGCTTTTTGACTTGTAACTTCTTCTGTGAAGCGTTGCGAGGATCGTTGTTCAATAATCCTGGCTTTAGCTGTTGTAGTGTATGAAAGTCGTCAGATTGTAACTTTCACTGTAGATTGTGAAGACTGCTGAATAGAGTTTTCATCAGTTGTCGGAAGTGTCGTTGAATTGTAACTCTTCTCGATCTATGTGAAAAGTCCTCTATTTGCCGCTTCCGATTGTCGACCCGAAAGCTATTTGATTGTAGCTTTCATTATGAGAGCTTGACGGAAATCAACATCCATAGTGTTTTGAAGATGAATATTTGCCCACAACTCTCTACCAAGCAACTCACCAACTAAGTCCAACCTTTCATTTCTAAAATCATTACACTGCTCATCAGCATCTCCAATAATTGCTAATATAATATTAGTCGTGTTGTTGTCGCAGCCATCAAGATCAATCATCTCAGAAATGAGGTCGTGTTTGTGGCGATTGTGGAATTGCGGATGCAGTGATTGGGGATTCGTCTGATTGTGATTTCCGTCGTCGGAGTTTGATAGGGGTCAGCTATTCATTGTGATTTTTAGACAGCCTACAGGTATGTTTTGTTCTTCAAATTTTATTGTAAAATTCTGTATGGGATTGCTCTAATCTTACTGTTTTTTAGACAATTACTCTCTAATTGTAAAGTTCTACGATGCGCAATTGTTTAAAATCTTCATGTTTCTTCGAGTTCGTTCTAAATTTGTTTATAGGTTTGCTCTAATCTTACTACTTTTGGACAATTACTCTCTGGATGCAATGTTCTGCATTAACGCGCACTTGATTAAAATATTCATGTTTCTTTGAGATTCATTATAAATTTCTTTATGGGTTTGCTCAAATCCTACTACTTTTCAATAATGCATATTATTATATAGGTTGATTTTTATTATCTCGTGTAAGAAAAGGTATCTCGGAACCATTCCTTGCAATTTATTTTCATATGATTATTATGGTTTAGTAAAATTAGTTATTATAAAACATGAGCTTATAATGTCCCAATGTGTTGTGCAATTTTATTTTCAATGTAATAAGAAATATAGTTTCTTTTTTACTAGAACATTAGTTCATAATGATATTGCTATTCTTGTTTGGCTCCATATTATATATTGGGATCAGTAGAGCTTGGAATATGAAATAAAGTATTAATTTAACTTGTTTTTTTACTATTCTACTTGAAGATATTATTATATCAATTCATATTTTTTTCTTAAAAAACCAATTAAGATGTTCTAGTTAAGCTTATAATATCCAAAAATGCTGTGCAATTCTATTTTCAATGCAATAAGAAATGTGATTTCTTTATTTTTTTTTGGGTCAATGAAAAGAGATTTTATTCATTACCAAATGTAGAAATAGGGTACATCATGATACTCAAAATGTGAGATATCCACATTATGATACAGGAACAAAGAACCTATCTATTTACAGGTTACAAAACTTGCTTCAGGAGTTTAAAATCTTCCGAATGATCACTGTTGAGAATAATTGACAGAACATCAATTTTTATGTCTCTGATCAATTGCTCAACACTCTTACTGATTTCTTTATTGCTATAACTTTAGTTCATAATGACAATTACAATATTCCAGTTAGGTACATTCATCCCAATTTAGCTTAAAAATCCATTATATTGATTTTTAATAACATTTAAATAAAAATAATAGTAAATCTAATAATTCAATTTTACATATTTGAACTCAAGATGAATCTGACTTATTTATAGTAATAAAATAAATATAAAAAAAATATTTTGATATTTTAGCACGTGCATAAAAAACTAGTATACTCTAAAAGATTTTGTTCTCCCAAATAGCTCGGAGACATTCTATTCTTTGGGTGAGATATACTTTAATTCTATTACAATTATCTTCACATTGGAGTTCAATTAGATAATGTAGATAATTTCTTTCATCTATGCTCATTATTAATTTTTATTTTGAATAGGTTTGCAAGCACAAAGGATTTGTGAGAACCTAATTCTCATATCCTTCATTCATGACTTTTACAGCTCATTAACTCAGTGTTTTCTAGCATTTGTGACGTCTTCTTCACATTTATTTTATAGACGTTTATGTCATCACTTATATTATTCAGTGAAATAGACTACAATTAAAGTCCTTCTGTACAAATAAATGAGTTTAAAATGGCCTAATTTGATGATAACTAAGCCTTAAATCATTTGCAAGTAATAATTTTAATGACAATCTAAAGTTGATTAATCATTTTTACGCATATTTTATATTTCAATTGGTTCACAACTAAAAACTAGACCATGCTAATGTAGATTGAAACAATTTGTTTCATAAAGATAATCCTTCTAAATTTTTATTTGGTTCTAAATTTTTTTGACTATTTTGTTGATGATTTTTACATTGCGCTTACAAATTAGTGTAACTATATGTATGATTAACTGCTTTGAGGATATTTTTTCTAATATTGATGATGTGAGGGGTAGTTTTGTAAATACTAAGATTTAGGATATTTTTGCAAATATTCATAATTTAAGGGGTATATATGCAAACAACCCGTCCAAATAGAAAGGATTATGTTTTTAAACATTCAAATTTTATCATCAACTAATAGTTTTAATAAAATGATAAACTTAGTTTAACTAAAATAATCTTTTTAAATTTTAAATTTATCAGCATCCTTTAAATTTCTCATAGACTAATAATTTGGATGGGATGATAAATTTAGTTTAACTAAGGGTAATCTTTCTGAATTTTAACTTTATCACCATCATTAGGATATGATAACAATGTAATATCCAAAAAGGCTCAAGGGTAATATGGACCATGGTAAGTTTTTCCCAAATTTATAATTTTATAAGGAGGTTAATATAATATGATAATTGGGAATAATCATTTAAAGTGGGAAATCATGATAAAATGATGTGAGATAATTTGTGATAATAAAGAACTGTATAACTTACGCATTTTGATGAGGTAACTACTATCCATATACTTCTAAACTTAATATTATTGATAAAAAGTTATTCACTATAATGTTAATTATAATATGGACCATGGTAAGTTTTTCCCAAATTTATAATTTTATAAGGAGGTTAATATAATATGATAATTGGGAATAATCATTTAAAGTGGGAAATCATGATAAAATGATGTGAGATAATTTGTGATAATAAAGAACTGTATAACTTACGCATTTTGATGAGGTAACTACTATCCATATACTTCTAAACTTAATATTATTGATAAAAAGTTATTCACTATAATGTTATTTAATAGGTCACGCTATACAAATAAATTCTGAATGCTTTATTGACACTGATAGATAGTACTATTTTTTTTCCTTAGCTTCCAATATACATAAAGAGTAATGCTTCATAAGATCCACGAATAGCTGATATTTTGTGAATAGTTTATTCATAAGAAGATTTACAGAAACCATGCCCCGAAAAACAGTTGAATGAGAATATTAGTGAATGATTCACCAATATGTCAATGTAATAATACAAAAAATGAGCTAGATTTTTGCAGTAACTAGTAAAAGAAAAAGTAGGTAGAAAGAACATGTGCTGTGTTTCACTACATACTAGCAAAAAACCAAGCTTCCAACATAAATAGTGACGCTTCATAAGATCCATGAATAGTTGATATTTTGTGAATAACTTATCCATAAGAAGATTTACAGAAACCATTCACCGAAAAACGATTGAATTAGAATATTAGCGAATGGTTCACCAATTCGTCAATGTAATAATACAAAAAATGAGTTAGATTTGTAATAACTAACTAGCAAAAAACAAGCATATACATAATAACCTCTAATACTGCAAAAACAGAGTGCATGAATTGTGAATTCCTCCAATAAGGTTATAATTATCGATAGAAATGAATAACTACATGTAGGCGTCAAAAAATGCTTACAGACATTCAAACACCACTCAAGACGATATAGAAGAACAATATACACGTCATCAAGCAACATATGGCGGCGCGGCAGGACATGGTGCCGCGGCTATGGCGCGGCAGACCAAGGTGCCGCGGCTAAGGCGCGGCAGACCAAGGTGCCGCGGCTAAGGCGCGGCAGCCTATGGTGTCGCGGCTTAACCGCTGCAACCTATGGTGCCGCGGCAGTTAAAGCAGGATGCTACAGCAGTTATAATACAGTTATCTGATGATTATTTAAAGTCCACGTGGCGGAGTATCAGAAATAGAACGTGTGCTGATGTGGAAAAGCAGTTAAACCACGAAAAAGGTGGTTAAAGGTCGTGGGAGAACTGTTTCAAACACGTATGAACGTGGGTGTAACTGCCCCTTTAGCCGCGGCAGTGTCGACTGCCGCGCTCTTTGGCCGCGACAGTGTCGACTGTCGCGCCCTTTAGCCGCGACAGCATCAGCTGCCGCGCCTAAAGAGACAGTTATTGACCAGCTATTTCTTCAGTTATCGTCTAAGGAGGCTATAAATACCCCCCTATAGCCATCATTGACAGGGGCTGAGCATTTTCCAGAGAGATTAGAGCAGAGAGCCTTGAGTTTTGGTGAATTAGAGCAAGAGAGAGAGTCTTCCTTCTTCACAAACATCCTCAAGAAGCTTCTAGCGAGTCCTAGAGATCTAAGCTCAGACTTGATCTTTGGAAGAGTGAACATCTTACATCGATAAGATATTCGCTTCAAATTCTTACTTCGATAAACGAAGGAAGAATCATTAAACCCCTCACGGTTCAATCAGAATCTGTGATTTGGTGGTCCACGAGTCAAAGCGCTCCCGGCACAGGCAAAGATCCCACGAAAGCAGTGATCCAAACAACGATCCTGCGTTTATTTTCTCAAGAGTTGTAATTTTCTTTTTGTTGTGTAAAAGAGTCTTATAAAAAGGCTGTTTTCTTTGAATTTATTGTAATCGACCGAAGATATAATGAATTCCATGACAAAACCAACTTTTGACCCAAACAAGCTGGCGACCACAGTGGGAGCCAACGGTCTCGCTGCCGAGACCGTCGTGTCGCAGCCGATCAAGATTCCAGTTGAATCCATGGTCGAATACGAATTCGACCAAACCAAGTTTGAGGAATATTTCTCATCATCCTCTTCAAGATCTTCAGTATCTCGCAAGTACAAGAGGATCTCACAATTGAGGAAGAGTTGCATGCCAAAGAAGGCACAAAATGAAGACTCTCGCTTGATTGTTGCTGAGAATTTCACTCGCAATACTTCTGCTCACAATGGCTCTTATCTAGTTAAAGAGTCATCGAATCAAAGCCCGCCGGCATTGACGAAAAGAGCTCGTCAGAGACAACGCCAACGCTGTGCTCGCCAAATGGCTAAAGCCTTGGAACAAACCGACGGGGTTCGTTACCACGCGGACCTAGAGTCGAGGAGACATCGAGTGGTTCAGTTGTCTCAACAACCAATCACTCGTATCTCTGCTAAAACAACGACGGATGAATGGACTATTGTCAAAAAGACTCGTTCGACCCTCAAAGAACGTATACAAAAACGTCGTGCAAAAGCTGCTAATGCCCATGCTCTCTCACAACAAAGACGAGAAAAGAGAAAGGAAATGGTGACCAAAGAATCACCAAAACTTCGTCAAGTTTGGATTCCAAAGTCTGGACTTATGCAAAATCAGCATTCGGAGCCCGTTAAGACTCCATACCCACAAGGGGGTGGTTCTAAACGTGCGACTCCCGACATAACCTTGGATCGCTTAAAGACAAAAATAAATTGTCCTGAGAATGCCAACAAGGTTTTATACCCCCAGAAGAAGACGCATTCACCAAATGATATCGTCATACCTGGGAGATCATACCAACAGACGATACGATTTTTTGGCAATCATACCGATGAATCGTATTATCAAGTTGAAGTTGTGAATAATTTTCGAAAGAGAGTTATTCGAGAGATAAACTCTCGTTGTTCCTGTGCGCGACTCGTTAAAACAGCATTATCAGAATGTGACTGTTTCAAACGAGAAGTCATCCCACGAAAAGTCTCTGTATTATCGAAACCTAAGCCGAGACATTTCCGCAAAAGAAGAGCAGCTGTCCAAAATGATGAATTCCCTGAAGTCACCATCAACGTGGCTGATAGAAGAAAGTCTAAACAGCATTCAAGTGACTCAAATCCCGACTTTTCCCCGAAAGGAAAAGTCAATCCAAGAATTGCTCAAAGGATGTCTCGACTCCAATTAGGAGCTATCAGACGCAGAGACTACAAGAGAATGCAAGAAGGAATGTCCTCGGAGGATGAATTCTCGGACACTTATTCTGCAATCGCTTCTGATGATACAATGTCTAGCACAGGACAAATCAGAGAAGTATTCACAATCACTGCTGATCAGTTCACTCAAATACTTCAGGAAGCTCTAGCCAAACAACGTGAAGAAATTAGAGCTGAAGTGAAGACAGAAATGAAGTTGGCTATCCAACAAATGAGAGAACTGTTAACTCAACAGCCTCAACCTCCTGAGTCCAATCAGCGATTTGAATCCAGCCACCACACTCGGAATGTTGTAGATGACAGTGATCCAGAGGTGGATGAAGTCATTATGGCTGATACACCTCCCAATGGCAATAACGCTGGGGGTGGTTTAACGGATCCTCCCAATAACGATATTGGGGGTGGTTCAATAGCACCTCTCACTGGGGGTGGTCCAATTATCTTTACTCGACATCATTCAGAAAGAAATGAAGACGATGACGGGAAAATGCAAAAACTTGAAGACAAAATCAATGCTTTGATGACGGCTCAAGAAGTTAAGAAGACGGGTATTCCATGTCCCTATCCAAGGGAATGGGATTCAATACCGTACCCGGCGAAGTTCAATCTGATTAACTTCACACCGTTTGAAGGGAAGAGTTCGCCGATTCAACACTTGATTTATTTCAAGTCTCATTTGGGCATAATCTCTGGAAACGAGGCCTTAATGATCCGGTCATTCGTTGGCACCCTTCGTGGGCCCGCCTTCGATTGGTACCGACGGCTCAAGCCAGGGAGCATCAATTGTTGGGATGACATGGAAAGTTTGTTCCTCAGCAATTTCTTCGATGATGACACCGAAGTGTCAATCGGAATCCTTTTGGATGAGAAGCAAAAAGACGGAGAGTCAGTCGACAATTTTGTCAAGCGTTTCCGTAACATGGCGATGAATTGCAGAGATCCTATTACAGAGGAGTTCATCCTGCAAACATGCCACAATAACCTCTCCATCGATGTCTTGGAAGCTCTGGGGGTTGAGCCGTCCACAACTTGGAAGGAGTTAAAATTTCGTGGCGAACAAGCTGAACACTTTCTTAAAAGAAAGGAAGCTGAGAAAGGCCAACAAATGACATCTGCAATCATTGGGAACGCAACTTTCGATCCGAAGTTTCAAAAAGAATATTCATTCGAAGAGGATGAAGCTCCAGCCATATTGGAATACCTCCTCGCTAATGACAAAATCGAGCTACCACCTATCAAAGATCAGGATGGTGCTAAAATGATTACGGATCCAAATTACTGTGCGTACCACAGAAGGGTTCTTCATCCCACTGAGATTTGCTTTGGACTCAAAAACAAAATCCAAGCCTTAATTGACTCCGGCGTCATAACGGCGAAAGAAGTCGAGTAAAGACGACCATAAAACTCCATTGGGTACACGAGTATAAACTGTTTCCCCTCACTCCGAAAAGTATACGAGTATAAACTGCTCCTCGATACTCCAAAAGGTATATGAGTCTAAACTATTTCCTTTCCTTAACGGGAAGTTCCTGGAGAATCCTATATTCTTAAGGATAACCCGAACATATGACTGAGGTTAACGTACCCCTCGTTATACCCAGTTTTACAAAGAAAACTGGGGGTCGATTAACGGGAAGTTCCTGGAGAATCCTATATTCTTAAGGATAACCCGAACATATGACTGAGGTTAACGTACCCCTCGTTATACCCAGTTTTACAAAGAAAACTGGGGGTCGATAATTCATGTAATGGGGAATTCCTGGAAGAATGTTAAATATAATATTCTTAGGGATAACCCGATTATTATGGACAGAATGATAAATACTAAGCTCCTATTATGATTTTCGGACACTCTTTTGCTGAGATGAGATTCGATCACTTCGTTAGATCACTCTTCCCTCACAAAACCCATTTGGTCAAACCTTTAAACAGTTAGGACCGAAGCTAAAATCCCCTCTCGATTCGTTCCATGAACGAGAGGTCCACAAATTGAACGATCAAACCTTTAAACAGTTAGGATCGTCTCAAATTCCCATTTGGTCAAACCTTTAAACAGTTAGGACCAAAGCCAAAATCCCCTCTCGATTCGTTCCATGAACGAGAGGTCCACAAATTGAACGATCAAACCTTTAAACAGTTAGGATCGTCTCAAATTCCCATCTTGGTCAAACCTTTAAACAGTTAGGACCAAAGCCAAAATCCCCTCTCGATTCGTTCCATGAACGAGAGGTCCACAAATTGAACGATCAAACCTTTAAACAGTTAGGATCGTCTCAAATTCCCATCTTGGTCAAACCTTTAAACAGTTAGGACCAAAACCAAAATCCCCTCTCGATTCGTTCCATGAACGAGAGGTCCACAAATTGAACGATCAAACCTTTAAACAGTTAGGATCGTCTCAAATTCCCATCTTGGTCAAACCTTTAAACAGTTAGGACCAAAGCCAAAATCCCCTCTCGATTCGTTCCATGAACGAGAGGTCCACAAATTGAACGATCAAACCTTTAAACAGTTAGGATCGTCTCAAATTCCCATCTTGGTCAAACCTTTAAACAGTTAGGACCAAAGCCAAAATCCCCTCTCGATTCGTTCCATGAACGAGAGGTCCACAAATTGAACGATCAAACCTTTAAACAGTTAGGATCGTCTCAAATTCCCATCTTGGTCAAACCTTTAAACAGTTAGGACCAAAGCCAAAATCCCCTCTCGATTCGTTCCATGAACGAGAGGTCCACAAATTGAACGATCAAACCTTTAAACAGTTAGGATCGTCTCAAATTCCCATCTTGGTCAAACCTTTAAACAGTTAGGACCAAAGCCAAAATCCCCTCTCGATTCGTTCCATGAACGAGAGGTCCACAAATTGAACGATCAAACCTTTAAACAGTTAGGATCGTCTCAAATTCCCATCTTGGTCAAACCTTTAAACAGTTAGGACCAAAGCCAAAATCCCCTCTCGATTCGTTCCATGAACGAGAGGTCCACAAATTGAACGATCAAACCTTTAAACAGTTAGGATCGTCTCAAATTCCCATCTTGGTCAAACCTTTAAACAGTTAGGACCAAAGCCAAAATCCCCTCTCGATTCGTTCCATGAACGAGAGGTCCACAAATTGAACGATCAAACCTTTAAACAGTTAGGATCGTCTCAAATTCCCATCTTGGTCAAACCTTTAAACAGTTAGGACCAAAGCCAAAATCCCCTCTCGATTCGTTCCATGAACGAGAGGTCCACAAATTGAACGATCAAACCTTTAAACAGTTAGGATCGTCTCAAATTCCCATCTTGGTCAAACCTTTAAACAGTTAGGACCAAAGCCAAAATCCCCTCTCGATTCGTTCCATGAACGAGAGGTCCACAAATTGAACGATCAAACCTTTAAACAGTTAGGATCGTCTCAAATTCCCATCTTGGTCAAACCTTTAAACAGTTAGGACCAAAGCCAAAATCCCCTCTCGATTCGTTCCATGAACGAGAGGTCCACAAATTGAACGATCAAACCTTTAAACAGTTAGGATCGTCTCAAATTCCCATCTTGGTCAAACCTTTAAACAGTTAGGACCAAAGCCAAAATCCCCTCTCGATTCGTTCCATGAACGAGAGGTCCACAAATTGAACGATCAAACCTTTAAACAGTTAGGATCGTCTCAAATTCCCATCTTGGTCAAACCTTTAAACAGTTAGGACCAAAGCCAAAATCCCCTCTCGATTCGTTCCATGAACGAGAGGTCCACAAATTGAACGATCAAACCTTTAAACAGTTAGGATCGTCTCAAATTCCCATCTTGGTCAAACCTTTAAACAGTTAGGACCAAAGCCAAAATCCCCTCTCGATTCGTTCCATGAACGAGAGGTCCACAAATTGAACGATCAAACCTTTAAACAGTTAGGATCGTCTCAAATTCCCATCTTGGTCAAACCTTTAAACAGTTAGGACCAAAGCCAAAATCCCCTCTCGATTCGTTCCATGAACGAGAGGTCCACAAATTGAACGATCAAACCTTTAAACAGTTAGGATCGTCTCAAATTCCCATCTTGGTCAAACCTTTAAACAGTTAGGACCAAAGCCAAAATCCCCTCTCGATTCGTTCCATGAACGAGAGGTCCACAAATTGAACGATCAAACCTTTAAACAGTTAGGATCGTCTCAAATTCCCATCTTGGTCAAACCTTTAAACAGTTAGGACCAAAGCCAAAATCCCCTCTCGATTCGTTCCATGAACGAGAGGTCCACAAATTGAACGATCAAACCTTTAAACAGTTAGGATCGTCTCAAATTCCCATCTTGGTCAAACCTTTAAACAGTTAGGACCAAAGCCAAAATCCCCTCTCGATTCGTTCCATGAACGAGAGGTCCACAAATTGAACGATCAAACCTTTAAACAGTTAGGATCGTCTCAAATTCCCATCTTGGTCAAACCTTTAAACAGTTAGGACCAAAGCCAAAATCCCCTCTCGATTCGTTCCATGAACGAGAGGTCCACAAATTGAACGATCAAACCTTTAAACAGTTAGGATCGTCTCAAATTCCCATCTTGGTCAAACCTTTAAACAGTTAGGACCAAAGCCAAAATCCCCTCTCGATTCGTTCCATGAACGAGAGGTCCACAAATTGAACGATCAAACCTTTAAACAGTTAGGATCGTCTCAAATTCCCATCTTGGTCAAACCTTTAAACAGTTAGGACCAAAGCCAAAATCCCCTCTCGATTCGTTCCATGAACGAGAGGTCCACAAATTGAACGATCAAACCTTTAAACAGTTAGGATCGTCTCAAATTCCCATCTTGGTCAAACCTTTAAACAGTTAGGACCAAAGCCAAAATCCCCTCTCGATTCGTTCCATGAGAATTTATTGTAATCGACCGAAGATATAATGAATTCCATGACAAAACCAACTTTTGACGCAAACACTTATGACATTTATTATTTATACGTGACACATTCATTATCAATAAATTACAGCCAAATAGCACAAATTACAGCCATGTGTCACGTATAAATAACAAATATCACAAGCAACACCTAAATATCATATACAATAGATATAAGTCACATCTAATAGACTCATTCCACATGTGACAAATAAGCATATCATGTGATATTTCAATGTTATATGGGTTGTATGTGATATAATTCACATCTAATATAGTCATATAAGTCACATCTAATATAGTCATTCCAAAGCACATTTTTTGTTTATACGTGATATTTGGGTGTTGTATGTGATATTTGGGTGTTGTATGTGATATTTGGGTGTTGTATGTGATATTTGGTGTTTATACGTGACATTTGGGTGTTGTATGTGATATTTGGGTGTTGTATGTGATATTTGGGTGTTGCTTATGATATTTGTTGTTTATACGTGACATCTGGGTGTTGTATGTGATATTTGGGTGTTGTATGTGATATTTAGGTGTTGCTTGTGACGTTTGTTGTTTATACGTGACACATTTGTTGTATAAACAATAAATGTCACAAGCAACACCCAAATGAGTGTTGTATGTGATATTTGCATGTAATTTGTTGATAGTGAATGTGTTTATTTGTCACATAGCTGTAATTTGTTTATACGTGACACATGGCTGTAATTTGTTGTATGTGATATTTAGATCTAATAGAGTCATTCCACATGTGCTTATTTGTCACATGATATGCTTGTTAGTCACATGTGGAATGACTATATTAGATGTGACTTATATGACTATATTAGATGTGAATTATATCACATACAACCCATAATATAACATTGAAATATCACATGATATATATGCTTATTTGTCACATGTGGAATGACTCTATTAAATGTGACTTATATCTATTGTATGTGATATTTAGGCGTTGCTTGTGATATTTGTTATTTATACGTGACACATGGCTGTAATTTGTGCTATTTGGCTGTAATTTATTGATAGTGAATGTGTCACGTATAAATAATAAATGTCATAAGCAACACCCAAATATCACATACAACACCCAAATATCACAAATCAGATCTAAATATCACATATAAGGTAGAACTGTCACATGTAAGATTGAATTGTTACATATAATATTGAAATATCACATGATATGCTTATTTGTCATATTTACGGTTAATTGTGATACATATATGTTCCCTCATTTTCCCATTTAACCTTGAATAACTAAGAAACATAACAATACTCCCAAATTGAACTCTAATTGGATCAAAATCATCCTTACAATGGATTTCAACCCATCAAACAAAAATACATCAAGAAGTTACAATCCCATAATATAACATCAAGAGGTCCCACTTGCTCTCCATCGTCGGATGATAAACTTGACACCTTAGATAAGTTGCACATGTGGCAGTTCCCGGGACCCACGCTCGGTCACCGGCGCCACCGCCGACGATGATCTTACCCATCTCAGCCACCGTTTCTTTTCTCAGCCACTGTCTCTTTACAAACAACCTAATTTACAAACAAAAAGAGTCAAATGAAGAACTACTTAGTATAGTCAACAATAATTCACAGAAAACAAAAGCTACATGTGTCAATATAAGTGTTTAAACCTTATGATTATCTACTCAACCAAGATATGCAACTGCAAATATGTATATGAAGATGTATAGACAATTTTCTTATTAAATCCGATGACAATTCATATCTAGTGACCTTAACTATGAGAGAAGGAAACACATAAGATAATTCACAGCCATAAGCTTTATTAAAAAACTGAAGGAACTAAAAAAATAGAGAATTTCATCAGGAGAGCAACCGTAATGGAAAGAAGACAGAAAAGCTGTTGAAAGAAGATCATCGTAATTTCCTCACAAAGTCCTGTATTGACTAAAATACAAAATTCAGGCACCAAATCCCTAGAATTTGAAGCTCGGATAAGCTCAATTTAACATCAAAGGCATCCAATCTGCACAAATTGCAGTCTATTTCAAATACACAACAAAATTTTGATCTGAGCTTCAAGAAACCCTAAATCATTCAATCTGCAGCTAGAGATCCTGGCATGAAAATGAAATCAGATGCAAATGATAGCTGAATCAAAATTGAAGAGAAAGAGAAATTACCCATCTCAAGAAAATTTGCGAATTTGAAGGAATTTAAATCTCCATTATTTTCCCACCCAAATCTTAAAAGAACAGAGGGGAAACCCTAGCTCACCAATAGTCAAACCTCAGGGCACCCTCGCCGTTGATGCATGCTTGCCGGAAGAGGTCGTCGGGGGCGACGAGAAGAACGACGGCGATGTGGAGGGGTGTTGTCTGGCCGTGGTTCCGGCGGCCGGCGTCGGCGGCGGACTTGAGAGGAAGAGGGTTGGCCTTGAAGAGTTGGGTTCGGTTTTAAATTGGGAAGGGTAATTTAGGAATGACTTTGTTGGGGAGTGGGTCAGTATACTATTTAGGGGTTACTTGCACTCTTTTTTCAGAATCAGGGCTTGGGGGTTATGCTTTTTAGACTGGGGAGGAGGATGAATAGCCAAACTTATTTTAGTTCCTCTAAGCAATTTTCCCTTAATAAAAACATCATCATGTCATAATTCTCATTATATTTTTTTTAAATAAGAGTAAAATAACACAATGGACAACCTTGACAAACTTTTGAAAGGGGTAAGCTGGCTGCCGGGTGCTGAGAAACCCTTCTCTCGTGAGAAACCCTTTTTTATTTTTTTAAAACCTTTGTGTATTAAACTATTTGTATTGATTTTTTTTCTGTAAACCCAAGAGTAAATAGTTTATCTAATTATTACTTGTTTATATCAGTTAAGTTGTGTTTTCTTTTAATGTATTGGCAGTTGATATGCTAATTTGGGAAACAAAAAAAAAGGATTTTCTTTACTATAATTTATATGATTTGTTCTACGCATACATTTCAAAGACTTTAAAGAAAACAACACAAAAAAGGCACATCCACTAAATCATGATTATATTAAATTATGAATAATACATAATGACGCATCACAAAATCACACTAAATCACACGAAAGTTATTGTATATAACAAATTGACTTTTGAACTCAACTTTTACACCATATCAATATCTGAAATATATAATACGTGACATTCTAACTAACATGTTCACATAAACCTACATACTAAGACTGAATAGGAATAACCTCCACTCTGCAGGTGGGACAAACACGGCACATACCAAGGTAGGTGCGCCCACACCGGATGTGGACGGGGTGATGACACGGCTCCAACATTAGGAGATGGTTGTGCGGGACAAAATGCTTCTTACAGATACCGCATACGTGGTCAGTCATGTCACGTGCGTTGTAGTAAGGCTGAGGAAGTGCATGTATATCCGCCTCACTGAGTCCCCGAACTTTGCGCGAAAAGCTCGAGCCGTCTTCAGTGATCTCATCTGTACGACCCTCCTCTATCGGGCCTAGTCCGCTCCTGCTGGGCACGGTTGTTTCTCTGTAATAACAATAGGCTTAATATCATAAACTCAAAACACCCCACAACCACAAACCAACACAGAGAGTAGTTAACGATAATTACATTTCTTAAAACAACCATATTTACATAAAACATAAATGACTTAACGCATGTGCTATAAGATGAAGCTTAACTATATAAGTAGTAATGAATTAAATGGTTGAGAAAAGAACAAAAAGTTTCGAAGGGACGTTCTTTAAGTACATAGATTAGATCATGTAATAATCATATTGGTACCAGATCATGTTATGAATAGAAGCATGGCTAACGAGCACTTAAATATCCTGCAGATCAAACTATATATATATATAGTTTCTCTGTAATAACAATAGGCTTAATATCATAAACTCAAAACACCCCACAACCACAAACCAACACAGAGAGTAGTTAACGATAATTACATTTCTTAAAACAACCATATTTACATAAAACATAAATGACTTAACGCATGTGCTATAAGATGAAGCTTAACTATATAAGTAGTAATGAATTAAATGGTTGAGAAAAGAACAAAAAGTTTCGAAGGGACGTTCTTTAAGTACATAGATTAGATCATGTAATAATCATATTGGTACCAGATCATGTTATGAATAGAAGCATGGCTAACGAGCACTTAAATATCCTGCAGATCAAACTATATATATATATAGTTTCTCTGTAATAACAATAGGCTTAATATCATAAACTCAAAACACCCCACAACCACAAACCAACACAGAGAGTAGTTAACGATAATTACATTTCTTAAAACAACCATATTTACATAAAAGATAAATGACTTAACCCATGTGCTAAGATGAAGCTTAACTATATAAGTAGTAATGAATTAAATGGTTGAGAAAAGAACAAAAAATTTCGAAGGGACGTTCTTTAAGTACATAGATTAGATCATGTAATAATCATAATGGTACCAGATCATGTTATGAATAGAAGCATGGCTAACGAGCACTTAAATATATATCCTGCAGATCAAACATACCTCATTTTCGGAGAAAATTTTTGTAGTCTTTTTTCTGGCTACTCCAAAGAGAAAAAAAAGGTGGGGGAAAGAGAGAGAGAGAGAGAGAGATCCATCCCCACCATCCCAACCCAAAACGGAAAAAAGAAAAAGATAAAAAAAATAACTTTGGATGATTATCAGAAAACACCCCTTACTTTAAAAAAAAAATCTCCTTAAATTTAGGAGTTATCAGAAAACCCCTTTAAATTTACGGTTTTATCATAAAACCCCCTTAATTAACAACTTTATGTGTTAAACTAATTTTTTTTATTTAAGTTTTTATGCGAGAAATAAGATTAAAATGCTAAACTATTTATTTTTAATGTTTTTATCGCGAGGTGTGAAATTAATCCCTACTTTATCTGATGTCTTCGACTTTTTCCCTGAAAGAACTAATTTCCCCTCTCTAAGTAAAAATTTCAAGCTCAATTTGCTTTTATATAGGTTCTCTCATTTTTCTTTTCCTTTTTCTTTTTCATTCTAATCAAACAGCAGAAGTATGTTTTCCTGTTCATCTCGTCTACTTTAATTAGGGTTTCTAATGGCAATTAACACAGCGAAAATTGAAGGATGTAGAACTCACCAGCAGGTTCGGTCCAGCACGGCCAACGAAGTTGTCAAAGAGATCGAAGAGAACAGGAGGAGCTTGCTTAACGAGGGGTCCGAGCGGACGTACGGGGTGCTGGGTCCGGGACGCCCGAGCTCGCGGGCCAGTTGGACCGGAACTTCTCGTACAGCCTCTCGGCGCGGTGGTCCGGGGAGAGGGAGGGGACGTCGCCGAGGCTGAGGGCGGACTCGGAACCGCTTCTCGTGCGCTATAAGAGCAGGAGGGGATGGTGGATCTGGGAGCAGGGAGGAGTTGGTTTGGGGAAGTTGGTGACTGATCGAGGTGAAGGCTTGGATGAGGGGAGGGCAGGAGGCCAGAAGGGGGGGGTGTATATAGCGAATTTAACCTGCATTTCTTGCGCCTGTACAACCAGAGTTTGTTTGAACCATAAACCTATTGCAACAATTGCTGCAGAGGCTTTACTACTTTTATCTCTGTGTAGCATTTATAGTACGTACTGAACCGTTCTTTTATTTGATTTCACACGCAAGAAAGCAAAATGGTGAGGCCCATACATACTATTGCCATCCCAAGAAGAACACTTTCACAGTGAAGCACATAAGAAATCAAGTAAATGAGAGAACTCGTCATCAATTTAAGAGGTACTAATTTGAGAGGTACTCATGTGAGCAAGGTTATTGGGGCATGTTTACAACCAACGCACTAAAAAAAACCAAGACTTTATGAGGGTTTTTTGTTGTATGAGAAATAGCACATGAACACTGCACACGGATAGTAATCAGTAATGGGCACGCTATCCATCTTAGTAACTGATGTAGAGCTCTAGGCGTCAAATCCTGCAACAGACTTTAGAAACCTATTCCTGTGATTGATCTCCGTCTCTGACGAAGTTCAGCGAAAATAATAAAAGAAGGAAAAAAGATATTTTTTTCTGAAGATATTTATTTTATTCAGTTAACACAACACATGACTTAAGGAGAACAGCACTGTGACCCCAAAACATTAATGTTTCTTGTTATTACTGTAACATTGAGAAATGCAGTAAAGATAGATTTACTTAGAATGTACCCTGTGAGGCTTGCAGTCACATTTGTTTTTCCCCCCTCTGGCTGAAGAGATTCTTTCTTAATATGGAAATGCTACTGCCAAAGGTCATCTGCGCCTTTATTTATCAAGCCCATGTGTTCGCTTTTTCTCATTTGGTAGGGGTCGAGCCAATAGTCCAAACCTGCGTTAAATGTTTGGTCTTTTAAGCATACTTTTATATGGATTGGGATCCTCTACTAATGAGGAGCTTTCTAATATATTCTAATGGAATCTTGGTCTTTGATTTATCAATCAAAGGCCAAGATCTCCTCATGAGCAAAAATAAGGGGAGGATAAGGATGAGATCTTGGTCTTTGATGTTAGACCCTAGAGGGGTGGTGATTAGGATCTTATGCTAATCTAATCCGATTGTATGCCAATTAAAATTAATTAACAAGTATATTCTTACAAGATAGATATACAAGAGTTATAAGCAAGAATAAGCAAGATATATCATATATGATGAAAAAATATGCAAGGATATATTAACTAGCACAAGATGATATATCCTACCAAAGAGATATACAATATGATATATGCAAGGATATGCAAACATAAGGGTAACATAAACAAATGATATAGTGGATGAAATAAACAATGAGAGAGAGAGGCTATACAGATGAACAAATATAAGTGTGCTAAGCCAAACTCAAACAAGCAATATGATCACGGAGTTCCGACCTTCTGTCCTACGTCTCCGCTCCCCACTCCCGGGAAGAAATCCACTATCACAACCGGGTTTTCTACGCTTACCCGAATAATGTTTACACCTCACAGTGTCGGTTTTCAACGCTCACCGAACAACGTTCACTCCCCACACTCGGTTTTCTAGTTCATCGAAAACTTCACAACACACTCGGTTTTCTAGCTCACCGAAAACATTACAATCTCACAATGTAACAATAAATAATTTGTTCTCTCATACAAGGGGAGAACTCAATTAAGTACAACTCAATGTTACAATCTCTCACAACCCTAATATACTATGTATGTAAATACAATAAGCTCAAGTGGGTGTGTGTAACAATGAAATAAAATCAAATCTAAACTCAATATAAAACTAGCTTTAATAGAAATAATAATTAATAAATAATTATAAATAAAAGCTAATGTTGAGTTTAGAAAAACTTCTCTAGATGACAAGAGAGAGAGAGATGGATTGAATACCCAAATACAATTGATAATCTTCTCAAGCTCTAGTAAAACTTTCTTCATAAACTAAACCCTTAAACAAGCTTAAAACAAGCTTAAACTCTTTTTAAAACTCTTTAAAACATTCTCTTATTATATATAAGAACTGAGATCAATGGGGTATTTATAGCCTCCAAAGACCTTAGCCAAAAAACCCAAACAAAAGACCAAAAAGCCCCAATCAACGGCTACAAGAAAATAGCCGTTAGGATGGAAAAGACAGCACGGCGGTCGACCATGACGTTCTCGCGGTCGACCACGAGGCATATGCAAAGCTGAGTAACTTCCAGAGAGTTCGACGGTCGACCGTAGCGGTCGATCGCGAGTACTGTAGCACTACGTATCAGTTTTATAAAATCAATTAAAATAGTAAATCAACTCCAAACATTATGAAATTTTGTAAAAAGGTTCTACACATGTAGAATGACATGTTAGAGAAAGAATTTCTGAAAAATCATTTCTCAGTTGAGAGAAATAAATATTTGAACACAGATATACAGTTTCTGAAAATCTGCAGACATACACAATTTTTTAAAATTAATTGGGCACAGTAAAACAAGTCCAAAAATGATAAAAATTTACGGTAAGTTTCTAAACATATAGATAAACATGTCAGAAAAAGAATTTCTTAAATATCACTCTTCATTTGTGAAAACTCATCTGTTTTGTAAAAACATACACGAACATGCACGAACGAAAAACATGATTTTGTAAATTCAATTAAACGTAACAAATTAATTTCAAACTTGATAAAACTTTGGGAAATGTTTGCAAATATGATTTTGAACATGTTACAAAAAAGAATTTCACAAATTAGATTTTTTATTTGTGAAAACTCATGTATTTTGTAAAACTTATAAATACATGTGTACATAAACAACTTTACCATATGAAACCAAACATGTATATATATATATATATATATATATATATATATATGAATATGTATTTGTTTCATATTTAAACTTAAAAGCCAAGAACCAAAACTTGTGTATATATATATAACTATATATATAAAAATAAAATATGTGTGTGTATATATGATTGAGCTTAAAGTACTAACACACATAATATAAAAGCTAAACAAAATATAGCCAAGATTGATTGATCTTCGATGTAGCACAACTTGGTACACTTGCGGATGAAGCTTGAACTTGGATCTTCAATTTGAATTGCATAGGCTTCACTCCATAATTCTGCCAACCTCCATTTGATATGATCGTGAATGCTTGATTCCATCCATCCTTCAACATGTTATTTGTCTATAATAAATAGAATTATACAAATACTAGACAAATAATATTAGAAGTAAATTATTTATTAAACATCATCAAAACAAGAAGGCCAACAATCTCCCCATTTTTGATGATGACAAACAATTTACAAAAAGGATATATGCATGAAAGAAAATGAATATACAAAGTATAATATATCATGCATATAAATAAGAAAAAAAATACTCATAATATTTCTCCCCCTTTGATAACATCAAAAAGGGGACAAAATAAAGAAGAGAGCGAAAGCTCCCCCTATCAATAAGCATAGGTGAGAATAACACATAGAAAGATATAAGGATTGCTCCCCCTATCAAAATGCCATATAGAATATATGAAATGAAGATCATGGCCAACATATGTGAGCAAACATAGATGGAAAATATGCTAAACACAACTCACACACATAAAGACAAATGAGAACATATATAGATATATCAAGGTGAAAAATAGTGTCTCATATCAATGAACATAAAAACCATTTGTAAAGGTAGATTTATGAAATCAAAAGAAGAGAAAACATGAGAATCATGCAAAAAGTTTTCAAATGAAAATAAATCAACCAAGAGAAATCATAAATCAAAGTTTAAATTCAAAAACGTAAGACCAAATCATCATTGATTCAAAAAATTATGAGAGGCAACCATATCTAGCTCTTGAGCTAGTAATAACTCATATAAACATTTAAACATCCGGTAAGCATGATTTGAGAATAAACACCCAATAAACCCGGAGGGTATATAACTACAAACCTCTCATTTAAAATCAAAACTAATAATCATGAAAACAAAAGTTTTGATCAAAGAAAAATTGTTTTCATAACCAAAAGATTTTAAAAACATAATTTTTAAAACCAAGATAAAGAAAAATAAAAACACTAAAATTCTTGGTTTAAAATTAAATTTGTTTTGGTACCCAAGTAATCTTGGCACTAAAAGGCTTAGGGACATGACCCCTATCATTTAAGCTCAAAACCCTAGGGTTATGAACCCGTTTAGGCGCATATGGTGCACTAGCACGGTCAAAACAAAAATTATACTCATGATCTTTCCGATTGTAATAGGTGTAATGAAGAGGGTTAAATGATTTATGTTGACCAAGTGGGCGTGCACGAGAATCATTTGCCAATAAAGATTTTTCTTTTAAATTATTTCGCAAATGAGAAACATCATTAAACAAAGATGGTTTCTTTGGAGCATTTTGCAAAATAGAAACTTTTTGCACATCAAAATAAAATTTAGCAAGATGTCCAAACCTACCACAAACATCACATTTAAAAACATGTGGTCTACTAGAAACATTTGGCAAATAAGATTTTCCTTTTAAATCAAAACAATAATCGGCCAAATAACCAAAACGATCACAATGATCACATCTATACACATGAGCATACTTATGATGAACAATGGGTGCATGTGTGTGTACATGTGATGAAAAAACTTGATGAGATGCACAAGAAGGATTAATATTCTTATGTTTGTGTGCATCATAGCAAAATTTAGCTAAATGGCCTTTACGGCTGCAAATAGAGCACTTGTAAACTTTGCTATATATGTGTGCATGAAAATTTAGCTAAATGGCCTTTACGGCTGCAAATAGAGCACTTGTAAACTTTGCTATATATGTGTGCATGATGAGTGGATGATTTCTTAGACTTGGTACACATATCCATAAGACTCTTATGATTATTAAAGCATATTTTCAAAGTTGAATCTAAAGATAAAATGCGATTATTCATGAGATTCAAATCTTCATTTTTAGGCACATATGCATTTTTAGAAGTAGAACATAAATAGTCATTTATAAAGGAAGTAGTATCATTTTGTATGTTCTCTACTTCTAACATGGCATTATTTTTGTCATGAGTCAAGTTAGCAATATCCAATTTAGTTTTATGAGTAACTCTTGAATGAGTTTAAGAACTCTGAACGAGTTAGAACTCTGTTAATAGAGTTGTTAGGACCGAAAATTCGGTTAATGACCAAGCTGATATTCTGTTGTTGAAGAATCCTCTCAGATTTGATCTTCTGAGTTTGATTCAAAAATCCTATCTCCAAGGATTTTACTCCTGCCGCTGTTGAATTATCAAACCTGAGTGGTTGAGATCCTCCCAATCCAATCTGCTGCCTCTCTTCCGTTCTAAAAAGCCAGCCCCTTAACTCAGTTGAGTTTGTTGAGATTTTATAGGTGGATGAGAGGTTGTAACTGCCCTCTAAATCCGCTCCTAAGTGGGCGTGATTTCCTCAGATCGTGGGGAAACAGTTCTGAAACCATTCAGCTCGTATTTGAACGAGTCAAACGCCCAATCTGGCGTTCAGAACCCAACGTCGCCTCTCAGAATTGAGACGCGATGTTGGGTATTAGCTGAACACCAATGAACGCGGGGGTCACTCGCGTTTGGTTTATTATAGTTTGGAAACGTGGGGGTCGGTGTTGGTTGAACCCCTACGAACGCGAGGGTCGCTCACGTTTAGCTTGTGCTTGGAAACGCGGGGGTCGCCTGCACTTCCAGAATTGCAACGCGGGGATGACATCCGCGTTTTAGAAGGAGCTAGTTGACTTGTAACTTCTTCTGTAAAGCGTTGCAAGGACCGTTATTCAGTAATCCTAGCTTTAGCTGTTGTGGAGTGTGAAAATCGTCAGATTGTAACTTTCACTGCAAAATGTAAAGACTGCTGAATAGAGTTTTCATCAATTGTTGGAAGTGTCGTTGAATTGTAACTCTTCTCGATCTATGTGAAAAGTCCTCCATTTGCAGTTTTCGATTGTCGGCGCGAAAGCTATTTGATTATAGCTTTCGTTGTAGGAACTTGACGGGAATCAACATCCATAGTGTTTTTAGATGAATATTTGCCCACAGCCCTCTACCAAGCAACTCACCAACTACGTCCAACCTTTTATTTCTGAAATCATTACATTGCTTATCAACATCTCTAATAGTTGCTAATATAATATTAGTCATGTTGTTGTCGCAACCATCAAGATCAATCATCTCAGAAATGAGGCCGTGTTTGTAGCGATTGTAGAATTACGAATACAGTGATTAGACAGTCGTCTGATTATGACTTTTATTGTCGGAGCTTGATAGGGATCAGCTATCCATCGTGATTTTTAGACAGCCTACAAAATCTTCATGCTTGCTTTTTAAATTAATAAAATCATTTTGAAATTTGTTAAAGGCATACAATAATTTTTTACTAGCACAAGCATGTTCATCATTTTAGGTAAATCATTAATAGATTCGAACTCATAAACCTCACTAGGGCTATCGCCTAGTGCTCGTGTGCATGAAGCTCCTTTAGAACTTGAAGCGGGATCCTCCAAAGCTTGTTGGATCACCTTCAAGTCTCCTTGATACGCTTCTATGAATTTCCATAATGTATAAGCGCTATCAAAAGAATCAAGCTTGTTAGACATAAATGAATCAAATGTATTTAATAAAAATTCTAAAATAAGCTTGTTCATAATAAACATCTTTTTATCATGTTTGCTCCACTTTGATTTCTCCAACGTGGGCACAATATAAGCACAATCAATGATTTTCCATAAATTAATATTTTTAGATTGAAAATATAAGCACAATCAATGATTTTCCATAAATTAATATTTTTAGATTGAACAAATATTTTGAATCTAAAGCACCATTGAGCATAGGGAAAAACACAAATATTTTGAATCTAAAGCACCATTGAGCATAGGGAAAAACATTGAATTTAGGAGCAACACTAGAATTATATCCTAAACAAGATGCATCATTCATATCCATAATTTGTAAAAATATGCAAGCAAGATACAAAAATCACAAATTGGATTAGCATAAAAAGATAATTTGGATCTTTAACTCAAGACGATTAGACCTTAAATCAAAGAACACCAAGCTCTGATACCAATTGTTAGACCCTAGAGATGGGTGATTAGGGTCTTATGCTAATCTAATCCGATTTTATGCCAATTAAAATTAATTAACAAGTATATTCTGATTAGGGTCTTATGCTAATCTAATCCGATTTTATGCCAATTAAAATTAATTAACAAGTATATTCTTGTAAGATAGATATACAAGAGTTATAAGCAAGAATAAGCAATATGAATAAAGAGATATATCCTATATAATGAAAAATATGCAAGGATATATTAACTAGCACAAGATGATATATCCTACCAAAGAGATATATAATATGATATATGCAAGGATATGCAAACATAAGGGTAACATAAACAAATGATATAGTGGATGAAATAAACAATGAGAGAGAGGCTATAAAGATGAACAAATATAAGTGTGCTAAGCCAAACTCAAACAAGCAATATGATCACGAGGCTATAAAGATGAACAAATATAAGTGTGCTAAGCCAAACTCAAACAAGCAATATGATCACGGAGTTCCGACCTTCCGTCCTACGTCTCCGCTCCCCACTCTCAAGGAGAAATCCATTATCACAACCGGGTTTTCTATGCTCACTCGAATAACGTTTACACCTCACAGTATCGGTTTTCAACGCTCACTGAACAACGTTCACTCCTCACACTCGGTTTTCTAGTTCACCGAAAACTTCACAACACACTCGGTTTTCTAGCTCACCGAAAATATTACAATCTCACAATGTAACAATAAATGATTTTTTCTCTCATACAAGAGGAGAACTCAATTAAGCACAACTCAATGTTGCAATCTCTCACAACCCTAATATACTATGTATACAAATACAATAAGCTCAAGTGGGTGTGTGTAAAAATGAGATAAAATCAAATCTAAACTCAATATAAAACTAGCTTTAATAAAAATGATAATCAACAAATAATTATAAATAAAAGCTAGAGTTGAGTTTAGGAAAACTTCTCTACATGACAAGAGAGAGATGGATTGAATGCCCAAAATACAATTGATAATCTCCTCAAGCTCTTATAAAACTTTCTTCGTAAACTAAACTCTTAAACAAGCTTAAAACAAGCTTAAACTCTTTTTAAAACTTTTTAAAACATTATCTTGTTGTATATGAGAACTGAGATCAATGGGGTCACTACAAGAAATTACGTCTTTAACGAAGGGATTTCCCTTCGTTAAAGACCTGAAAACCTTCGTTATTGTATGCTAACGACGGGGAAAAATCCCTTCGTCACCCGTTGTTGAAGCCCTCTTCGCTAAAGGGTCACGAAGGGATATACTACCCGTCGTTATAGAGTCTATAACGACGGAACATATTACCGTCGTTAATATTTACGACGGTAATTATCACCGTCGTTACCATCAGTAACGGGGATATTTTCCCGTCGTTACCATCAGTGACGGGATATTTTCCCGTCGTTACCATCAGTTACGGGGATATTTTCCCGTCGTTACCATTAGTTACGGGGATATTTTTCCCATCGTTGAAGACTAATTAATGACGGTTGGATACCGTCGTAAAAGTCCTCATAATGGGTAATTAGTAACCCATCAACGACGGTGCTTTCCCTTCGTTGATGAACAAAATACGGTTTATAAAACCGTCATTATAGACTACAAATTTCTAATATACATCAATAATAATTTTTTCATTCATAGGCAACTATCATATTATTCTCAATCTGACATTAAGATTCACAACAAAAATATATTAAAAATACCCAATAATGAATAAGAGGGAAAACAAAAAAATCCTAAAAATTTAAAAAAAATCACATAATTAAGAAATATCAATTAAGCAAATATTATCTTATTAAGTAAAAATCATATTTTTTTAGTGCAAGTAGTCAATCATAAAAGTATATAAGAGATTTTACAAAAAATAATTACCTAGTCCTGCACATGTTCTCGAGTTTGAGGAGTTAATGAAGGTGATTGCCTAAAAAAAAGTTCTTGCATAGCTTTCACTTGTGACTCCAACTCAGACATCCTTTGTTGTTGTTGCTCCTGCTCATCTAAGCGTTGTTGAAGCATCTGGTTCTTTCTCTTTTCTTCTATAACCCGTGCTTCCAGATCAGATCGACTAGCTAGGGAGCGGTCCTCTTAAATCTTTCAAAGTAGTCCCGCCACCAAATACAGTGATGTGACCATGAGATTGCTTCCCCCAGATTTTCTCAACTATCTCAATGTCAGAAAGTGAAGGGTTTGCTTGTTTGACTTGAACAATTTCATCCTATAAAAATTAAATTCGTATGTTAGTACTATATAATGCATCATTATCAAACTTAAACACATATTCTACTTACATATTTATCTTGATCCCCATTTTCTAGTGTTTCATTAGCTTTCTTTCGAGTTTCATGAAACATTTTTGCCACATCAGGTGGATTTCCTGACTTGCCACCCTTATTCAAATATTAAATATAAATGAGTACAACATCAAACTCAAAAACAAAGTAGTTATAAATAAATAGGAAGTTAGTTTTGAATGTATACCAATTCCCACGCAATTTTTCTAAAGGATTTGCTGCCCGTGTGGTGGAGCATCTTTCTTTTGCCTCTGTTAAGTGTATTTTGTTGGCTTGCTTTCTATACATCAAGATTAAAAGATAATTTTAACAATCCAACAATATACATGGAACAAATTAATTAATAAAATTAGGAGATTAATACCTGGAATTTTGAAGAAAAATAATGTTCCTTAACTAGCCAATCCCAGTCATCAACACTCACTTCTATAGGTTTATTTCTAAGTGCAACTTGCAATGAATTTTCTTTCACATATTTCCTGTGCATGTCACCCGACCACTTATCTCACAAATTGCGCAAGTGTCTCATTACTGACTCTCTCTTTTGCTCCATGTCATCAGCATCAAATTTATCCTATATCAAATTTGAATCAAAATTTAATTTATAAGAATTAAAAACCAATTGTAAAAAATTAATTTTCAATGTACCTTAATGGATGCCCACATATGATCTTTATTTTGTTGTGGTATTTTGGCCCAATTCTCAACAGCTACTGGGCAAATATTTCTATCTCGAATAATAATTCCAAGATATCGTGAAAATTCTGGTTCAATAGCTCTATTCTGATAAAAAGTAATGATTTTTTTCTCCCCATGTGACAAATTATTCAACTTTAGACACTTATTACTACCACGAGGTGGATTTTTCTTCCTTTGAGAATTATCAGCTGCATACATCATATCATATGTTAGAAACAAGATATAGTTAAAGAAATTGATAAAAATATTTCTTCTTGTAATTAATAAAGAATATACCTTCTTGTCGAGATTCATTTAGTATTACATCATCACTTTGCACTCGATGATTATTTGATTCTGTAAAAATTGAGCAATTATTAATCCAATCATAAAAAATAAATTGAAAGATAAAAACAAATAATAATAAATTTTAAGTCTCATCAACCTGCAGAATCATCATTCTCTTCATTGTTAGTATTTGCACTTCTCCTGCGATTTTGTGCAAAATTCTCCTCTTCAAAGTTTTCTGAATCAGCGCTAAAATTTGCATCCATATTTTGATATTGTGTTGGATTTTGAATATTCAAGTTCATGTCATGACAAGTACGGAGTTGTTCCCTTCTTAATGAATTTTCTGCAATTGCTTGAAGTCGCTTCCTAATTAATGACCTGGGTGCTAGAAATTGTGCCTTTTTGCTTTTGGAAGTGACTTCTTGAGTTTTCATTTTCCTGCTATGAAAAGGAATTTAAGTATTACACACTATGTATGAAACAAATATCAAAAGAGAAATGAATAAAAGAAGAAGATATCACGAAGGACAAGCATAACAATAAATACATAATACACTAATGTAGAAGCACTTGCTGCAATGTCAAAGCCACATCCAAAATATGAAGAAAAGAACATCATATGTCTAAAAAAGGAATAGTTATAGTGAAGATACAACTTAAATTTTATCTCAATAACACAATATCATTTGTGTTCTATTCTTTAATTAAAGCGTTCTAATTCTCTGCTTGAGTCTTTTTCCTCTTTTTTAAAGTTGAGACCAAATTTACAATAATTAGATCAATATCACTCCTTCTCAAATTGATATAATCATCTTCCAATGATGTTGATGCAATAGCCTGAGCAT
>NW_017973135.1:30972-38251 GCF_001876935.1 Asparagus officinalis | reverse complement strand
AACACTTTATTTAATTCTTTTGACAGGTATTGTAGTTGGCATATATTAATGAAGTTTTCTGAGAAAATTAATGCAGTGAAGTATAGTATTTATAAAAATGAGTTCTCGGCTTGTATTTGGAAATCAGAGACTCCTGAAGAATTTGACACACAATGGGAAAGTTTGATTAAGAAAAGTGGGTTAGAAGGAAACAGGTGGTTGCAAGACCAATATGAACTTCGGTCAAGATGGATTCCTGCATATGTTAATCATATTTTCTCAACAGACATGTCAAGTAGCCAACGAGCAGAAAGTGGACATGCATTCTTCAAGAAATTTGTTTCGAAGAATAATTCATTGGTGGATTTTATGATACAGTTTGGCAGGGGACTAGTGCGCCAACGTCACGAGGAGTTGATGGCCGATCACAAAGACTTGATTGAGAAACCTAAACTTAGAATAAATCATGACTTTTTGGAGCAAATGGTTGATATTTACACTAATGAGATGTATTTCAAGTTTGAGGCTGAAGTGTGTGACAGCTTTAACTACAAGTTACAGTTTGTTAGGGAAACCGACAATCGCCGTGTGTATCAAATTCAAAGAAAGAAGCTCGCAACAAGCAAAGTCCGCGAAATCGTTTATGACAAGGACTTGGATTTGGTTTCTTGTAGTTGTAAAAAGTCCGAAAGCGCTGGAATTCCATGTACGCACATTATATCATATTTGATGAAAATTGATGCTGAAATATTGCCCGATAAATACATCTTAAAGAGGTGGACTAAGTCCGCAAAAATGGGGACAGTGTATGATGATAAAGGCATGCAGATAAGCCCTGACAATTCTTATCTTTTAACGCGGAGTCAATTTATCCAATCATCTTTGGAACTAGTTGACAAGTCCCTTGTATGTGAAGAAACGAGGAAGATGTTTACCGATGGAGTGCGTATCATTAATGAGCAAATCGACCAATTTCTTAGTAGCCACATGGTTAGTGGCCGCACGGTTGCAAAGAGCTTCACCGAGAAAACAAAAAAACCCCAAATCGTCCCAAATCCCTTCCGACGAGACAACAGCGACGCCGATCGGTCAAGACCTCGACGTCGAATCAAGCATCGGCGATCGTCAGCTCCTCCTCCCCGTCCTCGCCGTCGGCGAACGTCAGCAATTTTTCTCCTTGATCTCCGCGAGCCAACTTGTAAGCAGTTTCTTCCTTTAATTGATATTTAACTACACAAAGAATGCTTAGAAACTGAATCATCGCATGATTTTGCTCCTCGATCTGGTTATTTTCTCGTATGCTGGTTATTTTCTCGTATGTCTTGTGCCTGGGAAATTTGTATTTTGTGCTCAGTATCAGTCTTGTACTCACCAGATTTTCTCGTCGATCTGCTTAGAAACTGAATCATCGCATGATTTTGCCCTTTCCTTGCGTACAGTTAGATCTGTCCAAATACAGAGCCCATAATGCTTTCAGACCTGGCTACTTGTGTTAAAAGTATTGAGAAATGCAAACTGGCCGATCACATTGAAACTTAACACTATGGCTTATGGTCTAAATGCTTTCAAATGATTTCATTTATTTCTTACAGTGATAGGATCATTTGTAAATTCCCCCCCATACACCTGTATCTTCTATTATGAAAACTATTTTATTGCTAGGGGCACCTTGATTATTAAACCTGTTAGTATGCAATACTTGCTGCATCTTAATCTTTATATATTTTTAACATGGTTAATTACAGAATGGATAACTTGGGCACTGAAGCTAATGAAGTAAACTGGGACGACGATGATTTGATATATACTCCTCAAGTTTCAGATGAGTTGAGGCCAAAAAAAGGGCAAGAATTTGACACAATAGATGATATTTTGACATTCTATAATGCTTATGCTAAAGCAGCTGGGTTTAGTGTAAGGTCTTGGAGTACTCAGAAAGAGCCGGGAAGTAGTGAAATAAGAAGGAAGGAGTATGTTTGTTTTAAACAAGGAAAATCTTTAAAAATCGCGGATGTTGGAAAGAAAAGACGTTGGGGAAACTTAGCTGAGGATTGTACTGCCAAAATTGCTGTTTTGAAATCAAACTCCGGAAAATACATTGTTTCTGTTTTTAATGAGGAGCATAGTCACCCACTATCAACACCATCAAAGGTTCATCTTTTAAGATCTCATCGTAACGTTTCAGCCACAACAAAGTCTCTAAGTAAACAGTTATCCATGGTGAATATACCTCAGCATCAACAATTCAGTTTTCTTGGAGTACAATCAGGAGGTATAGAAAATATAGGGTGCACTCAAAGAGATTTGTATAATCATGAAAGGGATATACGGGCTGATTTGAAGGGGCATGATGGTGAAATGTTTTATGAATATTTAAAATTAGAACAAGGAAAGAATCCCGCATTTACTTTTCAAATTGAGGCCGATGAGGAACAAAAGATTACTCGTTGTTTTTGGTCCGATGCAAGATCAAGGCGGGCTTACAAATTTTTCGGTGATGTTGTAATCTTTGATACTACTTACAACACTAATCGCTATGGCCTTATATTTGCACCAATAATGGGGGTTAACAATCATGGTCAAACAATTGTTTTTGCTTGTGGATTTTTGAATCATGAGAGCGTTGATGATTTTGTGTGGTTATTTAATCAATTTTTGGAAAGTATGCCTGGCGGTACCCCGAAGATGATTATTACCGATCAAGACCCAGCGATGACTAAGGCATTCCCTCTTGTTCTTCCAAATACTTTTCACAGGTATTATAGTTTGTGTATATTATTAAAAATATTTATATGCATAGTCTTTCTTTTTAACACTTTATTTAATTCTTTTGACAGGTATTGTAGTTGGCATATATTAATGAAGTTTTCTGAGAAAATTGATGCAGTGAAGTATAGTATTTATAAAAGTGAGTTCTCGGCTTGCATTTGGAAATCAGAGACTCCTGAAGAATTTGACACACAATGGAAAAGTCTGATTAGGAAAAGTGGGTTAGAAGGAAACAGGTGGTTGCAAGACCAATATGAACTTCGGTCAAGATGGATTCCTACATATGTTAATCACATTTTCTCAGCAGACATGTCAAGTAGCCAACGAGCAGAAAGTGGACATGCATTCTTCAAGAAATTTGTTTCGAAGAATAATTCATTGGTGGATTTTATGATACAGTTTGGCAGGGGACTAGTGCGCCAACGTCACGAGGAGTTGATGGCCGATCACAAAGACTTGATTGAGAAACCTAAACTTAGAATAAATCATGACTTTTTGGAGCAAATGGTTGATATTTACACTAATGAGATGTATTACAAGTTTGAGGTTGAAGTGTGTGACAGCTTTAACTACAAGTTGCAGTTTGTTAGGGAAACCGACAATCGCCGTGTGTATCAAATTCAAAGAAAGAAGCTCGCAACAAGCAAAGTCCGCGAAATCGTTTATGACAAGGACTTGGATTTGGTTTCTTATAGTTGTAAAAAGTTCGAAAGAGCCGGAATCCCGTGTACGCACATTATCTCATATTTGATAAAATTTGATGCTGAAATATTGCCTGACAAATACATCTTAAAGACGTGGACTAAGTCTGCAAAATCAGGGACAGTGGATGATGATAAAGGCATTCAGATAGAGTCAATTTATCCAATCATCTTTGGAATTAGTTGACAAGTCCCTTGTATGTGAAGAAACGAGGAAGATGTTTACTGATGGAGTGCGTATCATTAATGAGCAAATTGACCAATTCATTAGTAGCCACATGGTTAGTGGCCGCACGGTTGCAAAGAGCTTCACCAAGAAAAATAATCAAATGAGTAGTAATTTAATGGATGATGGTACTAGTGTGCAGGATTCTTGTACTTTTCAAAATAGTTTCAATGAACCCGATCAAGTGCGAGCAAAAGGGTGCGGCAAAAGGTTGAAGGGAGGAAAAGAGAAAGCAATGGCTAGAGCAAAAAATAAAAAAGATAGACGTTGTCACGGGTGTGGTAAAGTAGGCCAATCACATGATAAGCGAAATTGTCCGGCACTCACAAATCCGTAAGTAGAAATTCCTTTATTATTTAAGCATTTCTTATTCTTCACCTTCTAATATTCCCTTGGTGTATACATATATATTTTCATTATAATGTAGGTCTTCTACATGCGGTGATACAAATTGGCAAGAGGGTAATGGGTCATCAAGTGAAGATGGGGATGATGTGCTCATATGAAGACGGTCTTCATCTGAATCTCGTTTTAATGTATGTTATCTTATTGGAGCTAATGCTGATAATCTGATTAATTTTTATGCTCTTTCTGAAGATGGGGTTGGCATTTCGCATGTTAAGGGGGTATTCTGTGAAATTTTCCCTTATTTTCTGTTATTCCTCATTAGCAAAAAACCTCTCTTATATCAATGTTTTGGTTAAAGCAATACCTAGCGAATTTTATAGTTTTTAAACCATTTTTCTAGCTCTCAATCTGCCTATATGAAGGCTTATTCACAAGTATGATCTGATATGGTGAGAGAAATGGTTATAGTAAATACTGATCCGGTTAACAAATAAGCCAAATCTGACAAGCCAGCAGTCTTTTGAGTGCTTAATTTGTATTAGTTTTCCTGTTTGAGCTAATGTATTGACTTTGTATGTTGTCATTCTCAGGAACATGGAGGACACAGAAATTCGGATTTGAAGTTGACAAAATCTTTGTGCTGTTGTGTTTTGTATGTTGTAAAGGACAAGTTATCTTTTGCAGTTGTGTTTTGAAGTTGTGTTTTGTATGTTGTAAAGGACAAGTTATCTTGTGCAGTTGTGTTTTGAAGTTGTGTTTTGTATGTTGTAAGATGCAGTTTTAAGAGAGACAATTTTCTTCAATTGTAGGGCACGAAGATCAGAAAATTAATGCACAGTTATCTTATCCAAGGTAGAAAAATATAAAGTCGTGTCCTTCAGCTTTGAGATCTTAATGAATATGTCATGTTGATAATTTGATCTCACATTCCAAAGAATACAATTGCTTCTCAGCTAGAATACAATTGCTTAAATTTACATCAGTTACATTTGACATATTGAGGTAAATAAATAGGACCTGGCATTTACCTAACCAAGTTTCTTCTCAACTAGAAGAATTACAGCAAGTCTGGATATATTATCAGCAACATCAACAAGAAGAGAGTCAATTCCTGATTGGATTGTATTGGTCATAAGTACGCACAAGTCATACGTGATTGGATTGCAGTCGCCAGCTTGAATTGGTTTTGATGCAAACAAAGAACTAAAGTCAAAAAACAAGAAAACTTGATGATATAGCTTTGATGATTTTACGTAAAAATAATCAGTTTATCACAATGCTATGATCTTATGAAGCTATCTCATATACACCAACACAAGGCCAGGATGTGGATCTGTTGAGTGTTAGTTTCCAGACAATTTATCTCTTTTCTTTCACCAACATCGCACATGTCCATACATTAGTTCAGAAGGGACTTAGCAACTTAGCAAATTTTGAACAAATTTTGAAAACAGACCCATCAAATACCTGTTACAAAAATATTATGTCACATCTTAGCAAGATAGGATATTCGAACAAATTTTGAAAACAGACCCATCAAATACCTGTTACAAAAATATTCTTAAAAGATGACATGTTCTGAAAATATATGTTCTGCTTAAATATGTTCTGAAAAATGACAAGTCCAAAATATAAGATGCATAAATATTACATCACATAACTTACAAATCCCATCACATACCCTTTACAATGGAAAAGCTAACAAATATTGCAACGATACATGCTACAAACACAATTATTGTAAACATTGAACCTAATGCAAAAATATAGATCGGGGAAATAACAATTTCCCTAAATTTTTCCTTGTCCTTATGTTTATTATGCATATCCGGAAATATTTGTTGTTGAAATTGAAGTGGTGTCTGGACAGGCCTTGAGCTGGACGCTGAATCACGATCGATGGTGTGCTTCTCCCATTCTCTCAAAGCCTCTTCGTACGTTGCAAACCCTTTGTACGAGGCATTTGGAAATTTATCAACAGCGAATTTACATTCCTCCCAATTATCAAAAATGCCACATTGTCTACCTCTTAACACAATATAAAAACGCTTTCTTGCCATGGATAACCTGCGTCAAATAGAGCTTCAACGAGAGTAGAACCTAATGCAGAATTAACCTACCATATCAGTGCAAGCCCAGTTGTTATTGTTAGTCTCTGCCTCATAAGACATTTTTGTGACATGCCGACTGTCAAGATTCTTATAAGGTTATTGAGCTTCTCTATTATTGAACACAATTGTCAACAACTTGAAAACTGGGAATAAACTGAAGCTTAAATATGTGTTTGTGGTGAAAAAATCGACATAAACACAAAATTTAAAGAAAATTATGTGGCTTGAAGAAACCAGAGAGCAGAGAGTGCTTTGACACTAGAGGCCTCTATCAAAATATCTAATTGTACTTCATAATCTCTTAATCCCTAATTGACACTAGAGGCCTGTATCAAAATTATGGGACTAGAAGAAACCAGCGATTTGTGTGATTTGTGTGAAATTGCTTTTGTACTTAAATCCCTAATTGTACTTAGTAATCTCTTAATCAAAATATCTCAAAGAATAATCAGAATAACTAGATCTAAGCAAAATCATGCGATGATTCAGATCTACGAGGAGAAAATAACCAGATCGACGAGCAAAATCATGCGATGATTGGATATCTAAGCATTCTTTGTGTAGTTAAATATCAATTAAAGGAAGAAACTGCTTACAAGTTGGCTCGCGGAGATCAAGGAGCAAAATTGCTGACGTTCGCCGACGGCGAGGACGCAGAGGAGGAGCTGACGATCGCTGATGCTTGATTCGACGTCGAGGTCTTGACCGATCGGCGTCGCTGTTGTCTCGTCGGAAGGGATTTGGGACGATTTGGGGAATTTTTTGGTGAGGAAGGGTTTGGGAACGAATTAGGGGTTTTTTTGTGAGGAGTTTGGGATTTTTGAAACAAAAATGATCTCTGCTCGAGCCTGAGCAATTTTGTCGTTGATCATTTTCCAAAAAACCCCTGGAACGGAGCTCGAGACGAGACAGAGCAGAATGCGGGCCTTTTTTCAAAAATCCCCCTGCTACGCTGATCGAGCCGAGATCACGTGGATGCGGACGAATTTAACAAAAAAACCCTCGCTTTCCCACCAACCCAGCAGATGCGTACGCATCAGTCCGCACCAGAAACTTTCTGTATATATATATATATATATATATATATATATATATATATATACACACACACATATTATACATATATATATAAGAGAGTGTATACA
>NW_017973135.1:20000-30898 GCF_001876935.1 Asparagus officinalis | reverse complement strand
TGCATAGATCCCTAGGTATCATCAATGGATTAAAAGTTTGGTGGATAGTCCATTTAAATTGATATAAAAATTTCTCTCCCTCTCTCTCTATATATATGTGTGTGTGTGTGTGTGTGTGTGTGTGTGTGTGTGTGTGTGTGTGTGTTATGGTTAGTATTTTATACACCTAACCCCTTCCCCTGGGGGGCGGTGGAGATGTTCTCACCAGCGCTTTGACGCTCATTATTTCCATCTTTTTTAGGCAGCGAGTAAGGGATTCGGATAGTCGCAGGTTGACAGAGACTCATTATAGTTTATATTCATAGATAGTTATTTAGTGCTCCACAGTAGTTTATTTACTTTTTAAGTCTTGTAGAGATGTATTTTATTTTGGAGACTGAGTGCCTTTGTACTGTTCAGTTGACTCTTATATTTTAGAAACTCATTGATCTTATTTTAGTTTATCAGATGTATTCTCTTTTTTTCTGTTGGAACATAATTATAGTTTTTATTGGATGTCTCTTCTCTTATATTGTGATCTTTGTAATGTCATCTTTATATATCTACCTATACCATCACTTCTCTATATTTGACATCTGCTAGAGTGATATTAATGTGATGGTGAAACATGTTTATGCATAGTGTTTGGTGCATAGCAGGTTTGAGATCTTTGGATTCACCTTAGACTGTAGCCATGTGTGAAACTAGGGGCGTCACGGTCGGTATCAGAGCTCTAGTTCCAATATCCTTAAGGTATCATGTGTCGAGTCGTCGAGCTAGTGTATAGTTTCCTAGGGCTCATGTATAGAGTTCGCTAGAAATTCCTAGATTGAGTGAGGCTGTAATACGCATAACTCGAAAATTTTTGGTGAATTTTTTTATGCGTAACTTACTTTGATTATATAGTATTTTTGAGGATACTATGTGTTATGTTTTCCTATTGCTATATGTTATGTTATATATGCTTGTGGTTTCATTTACTGTGTCTAATAAGCTCTCCTCCTGAACTTATAGATGTCGGGACGAGGACGTGGTTGTGATAGAACCCGTACTCCGGGAGCTAGGCAAGTTGAGTCAGAGCCTGAGCCGCAGCAGGCTCCATAGTACTTGAATGACATCATGGTGCCGATTGTAGCTAGATTAGCAGCACTCGAGGAGAGAGTAGAGAATCATGTTACGCCAGCAGCACCACCTCATGTGGTTCCACCACCAGCCGTGCTAGTTGTGCCTATTACAAAGGAATCACCAGCGGCTACACCCCTACCAGATGTTGACAAAGCCACAGAATAGGAGGCTTAGCTCCGTCTAGTTGAGATGTATTAGAAGATGAGGGCACCAGAGTTTTAGGGTACATCAGATTCACTTACAACCCATAAGTGGAAAGAGGATGTGGTGAACATCCTAGATTTGCTTGATGTCGACCCAGTCCAGAAACAAAGGTTGGCAGCATTCAGCCTTAAAGGCGACGCCAAAGGATGGTATCAACTCTAATTTACATCAGAGTAGCGGATGACACTTACTTGGGAAGATTTTGTATACTTCTTTGATGAGCAATATGTATCTTTCAGGGTGACATGTCGGTAGCGGATTATGAGAGTAAATTCATGGGTCTACTCAGATTTATGGGCATGTGGCATACAGGGGACCGTCAGGCTTAGATGTTTTTTGATGGGACTTCACCCAAGCCTTCATCGCTATATTGTTTTCACTCAGTATGAGAGGTAGCCGATGCTGCCATTTCTTAAAAAATAGAAACTGCCATTTTCCTAAAGAGCAGAGAGGGAAGTTCTAAAGAAGGATAGTCTGGAGATAAGAGCAAGGGTAAGAGGTCGTTTTTAGGGCCCGGAGGACCCTCAGCAGCAGAGTAAGGGTTCTCAGCAACAACAATGTAAAACCATGTGAATTTGAATATTATGTGATAAATAATAAAAATTATGTTATATGATGATAAATAACATATTCTAATGTTTGAGTATGCTAGGGATTGATTTGAGATCAGTCCAATGTATATATGTGAGTAAAGATGGAAAACATACACAAAAACATGCACAAACTTGTTTCTGGGCTGTTAGTAGTCGACTACTACCCAGAGTAGTTGACTAACCAGCTACTCTGAGTAGTAGTCGACTATCCGGGCTGTTAAAAGTTTTTTGTTAGATTTTGGGTCGAATTCATTTTGTTTCAACCTAGTTGTATATATGCGTATATATACTCATTTTAAAGCTCTTTTTACCCTCTTTTACATGAGTTTTATAGCAGCCACCTTCCTCCCCAAACCGTAGCCCTAGTTTGTGAATATTGGGAGAGAGTTTTGAGGCGTTTGTCGAGAGGAAGGCGGGGTTTGGTGATCGTGGTTGAAGAAGAATCTTGCATACACGTGGTTGAGGAGTTCAACAGCACTCTGAGGCAAGATCATCTTCATCCAAACCTACACCCTTAGTTACTTAAAGATTTAATGAGTTTAATTCAATGTTTAGCATGTTTATGTTTATTTGCATGTGATAAAAGGTAGGTTTTTTATAATAGATCTTTAACCCTTGTTAAATCTAATGTTTCCTTGTTGTTTATATTAGAAATATGATCATGATCATTAGGGTTAATGTTAATTTTGTTTTTACCTTGTTTAATTAAGTTTAACCCATGTGAAAACCCTAGTTTTGTTAATAAATTGAGTTTTGCTTGTAATCTAATCATGCTAAAACCTAGAGTTGTGATACCTAGACTTGTAATCAGACTTAAAACAAAAATATATCTCTATCATGTGTAGATTTTATCATGCTTTCATAATCACGTTGTTTATATATGAGTAATTTAAGAATTTGTTTAACAAAGAGGTTAACCCTAATTAGAGTAAGCTAATTCTATGTTTCATATTCAAGCTAGACTCTTTAATTTAACAAAGAGGTTAACCCTAATTAGAGTAAGCTAATTCTATGTTTCATATTCAAGCTAGACTCTTTAAAAGTATACATAATGTTTTTAATCATAGAGTAAGCTAATTCTATGTTTCATATTCAAGCTAGACTCTTTAAAAGTATACATAATGTTTTTAATCATGTTTAACATTGCATATGTGTGTGTTCTTTGGTTAATTTCCTGGTTGCAAACTGACAGTTTTCATGTTGATGTAGTATAGTCGACTACTAAGCATAGTAGTCGGCTACACTAACTCAGTTTTGATTCACAGAGTCTGTTTCATAGCAGAGTAGTCGACTAATGATCATAGTAGTCGACTACTCACACTTTGTTCAATTTTCCAGGTTTGGGATGAACTTAAAGTAGTTGACTAATCAACATATTAGTCGACTACTAAGGCTTGATTTCCTGAGTTTTGTTTTGTATTTGTTTGAGATGTGTTTGTGGGGTTTGAGTCGCACTTCCTCACATGTGATTACACGAATACACAAGTACAGTGACATTGCACATACACTAGTATCCCAAAGCGGGTTTTGACAAGAATTGGGTTGTTTATAATAGAGTTAGAGATTGTTCATACACTCATTATATATCGTTGATGAGCATAGCTCAGTACTAAATGGGATAGACTATCGATATACCAGATTTACGCAGCTTATACATGAGATGGATATCGTTGATGAACTCAGTTCAATACTACATGAGGTAGTGCGTCAATATTCCATATGTACAGCCCATCGAGTCGGGTTTGGATGCTTTGTATAGCCGTCCGCACGAGTGTGTGATGAGGCTTATAAGCCGTATAATTATGAGGCTTGTGAGGTCATCTATTTGGATACCTATATGGTAGGCCGTCCCGCACTCAGGCTACATGCTGAGATCGCGATGAGACTAATGAGCCGTGTACACTATTTAGGACACTTACAGGATAGTCCATTGCTTTGACGTTATTGATTGATAGCTTAAGTCATTGGGTGGATGTCAGTTATGAATATGGCACTTCTTTGAACTATAAGACCGAGATACTTTGCTCTTGAAAGTATACGGGACTATATGTTGGTATTTGATCTATCTTCCTAGTAATAGTGGAAGATAGTATAAATACGATGTATAAATGCTTTTATTTCCTTTACCGCTTTCTTTACTTCATAGTTTGGGATTTGATAAGTGATTCACAATTTGAGACAATGGTATATACTTAAGGGTTTTCTTGTTTGGATTATTTCGCTTGACGTACTAGTCTCGTGTTGTGGGTTCCTAATTGTTGATTCCCTTTAGTCTGTTTATTCTTAATTTGGTATTAATATTTAGTTATCCATAATTTGAGACAATGGTATATACATGAGGGTTTCTTTGTTTGGATTATTTCACTAGACGTACTTCGTCTCGTGTTGTAGGTTTCTAAATATTAATTCCACTTAGATACAGAGAAAATGATCTAGATAGACTATGCTTATAGATAGAGCATCCACTCCATCTAGTAGCCCTTCCCCTAGGGGCCGATGAAGATGATCTTGCTATAGCGCTCTGACGCTCTTTATGTAGTTTTTTTTGTTGTTTTCTTTTCTTTTAGGCAGTACAGAGGTTCGAAGAGCCGCAGAATGACGGAGTTCTTACATAGTCGTCGTCACATGAGTTATTAATAGAAGCTCCATAATAAATTTTTCTATGATTTCATTTAGACTTTAGAGTTTTACTTCATATTATAAAGGCAGTGTGTCTTAGTACGATTTTTAGTTGATTCATATTGAGACATTTTCATTCTTCCAGATATTAGATGTATTATAGTTGAGACATGATTTTATTTATGAGATCTCTCTTTTCATATCATGTCTATTACATTTATTCCTTTACATTGCCTATTTTTGTATATACACTTCTTTTGATTCTACTAGAGCATATTGCTGTGATTGGTGAAACATGTTATTGTACAATATGGGTGCATCACAGGTTTGACATCTATGGGTTCACCTTGGACTACAGCCTTGTATAAAACCAGGGGCGTCATAGTTATTATCAGAGCTCTAGTTCCAGCATCCTTAGGATCATTCTGCGTCGAGTTGTGGAGCTAGGATAGAGTTTCCTAGGATTCATGTAGAGTCCGCTAGAAATTCCTAGAATGAGTGAGGACGTAATACGTATACCTCAAAAATTATGAATTTTTTATGACTACCTTAATTTGATTGAAAAGTATTTGCATGAATACTATGTGATATGTTATGTTATGTATATATGTTTGTGACCTCATTTACTGTGTCTACTGAGCGCTCCTCTTGATATTATAAATGTCGAGATGAGGATGCGATCGAGATAAAACTCATACCCGGAGAGCTGGGCAAGTAGAGCCCGAGCCACAGTAGGCTCCATAGTATCTGATCGACTTGGTAACGCCGATTGCAGAAGTAGAGACTTGCAACACTCGAGGAGCAAGTAACGAGCCACATTATAATTTCTGGAGTTTTACTACCAGTTGTACCAGTCATGTCTATTAAAGAAGCAAAACCAATGAGTTCACCATCACCACTACCAGCTATTGATAGAGCCGCAGAGAAGGAGGCTTAGCTCTAATAAGAAAGACATCAAACACTGAGAGCACTATATTTTTACAGCACACCAGATTCATGTGCAGCCTATAAATGGAAGAAATATGTAAAAAATTTCTTAACGTCGACTAAGTACTAAAGCAAAGTTAGATGTATTCAGCATAGAGGATGTCACTGGAGGATGGCGCCGACTTCAGATTTTCGCCGGAGCAGCGAATACCACTTATTTAGGAGAATTTTGTTTACTTCTTGGACAAGTAGTAGAGCTAGTCCCATTAAAGCAGGGAGATATGCCTATAGTTAATTATAGAATCATGACCAATATAGTGATAATGACAAGGGAAAAATACCTATTGTGGAATCTAGAGAGCCCTAACAGCAGGGTAAAGATTTTTATCACCAGCAACAAGGACAGCATAAGAAGAGAGCACAACCTACAACATGATTCGAGAGCGCCGCAGTAGTGCAGAATTCAGCGTACATGTTATAATTATAACAAGATTAGACATAGAACGAATGATTATTACAGTACACCAGCAGGAGGCTAGCATGATAGAGGTCAGAGTCAGCAGTCTCAAGGTCATATTTACGACTAACAGCAAAGGATTTGAGGCACCTCTAGCCGTCTCGAGGATTGAAGGGCTAGTAGGACAGATTCGTGCCATCCAGGAGATTCCTGTGGGACAGATAGTCCCATATGTTCCACCATCATCAGAGTAGCAATCGCCAGTCACCAGCAGGGTTTATGCAGTCGTACCGTATGATCATGGTGCGAACGGAGCTTTCTTAGTGATTTCCTTTCTAGCTCGGATCTTGTTGATTCAGAAGCTTTGCATTCTTTTATCTATCATGATTTTATGATTAGACTTCAGCTTGTAGTGCAGCCTTTAGATATCCTTTTATCTGTGTCTACTCCTTTGGGAGAGGTGTCCCTCTTAGAGAATATTTGTAGGAGATGTATCGTCAGCTTAGACAATTCTGAGTTCGTGGTCGATTTGATCATCCTGCGTATGTCCGAGTTTGATGTTATCCTTGGTATGGATTGGCTATCTTTTTACCATGTGAGTATCGACTGCTTTGCTGAAAAGTCAGCTTGCGGGTGTCCGATGGATCTGAGTTGATCGTAGCGACCTCATATGGCAACCAGATTATGGAGTCATTTCTGACGTACATAGAGGAGGTGATGACGAGGGACTGGAGTGCTGATTTGTGTGAGACTAGAGTTTTCTCAGATTATCAGGATGTCTTTAAGGACATACCTGGGTTACCTCCTGTGAGAGAGGTTTGAGCTCTGCATTGAGTTACAGTCGGGCACAACACCGATATCCCGAGCGCCCTATTGTATGGCACCTGCTGAGATGATAGAGTTAGACTCAATTAGATAAGCTTTTATCTCAGTGAGTTATTTGCCAGAATCATTCTCCGTAGGGAGCACCGGTCCTTTTCATGAAGAAGAAGGATGGTAGCATGCGGTTATGCATAGATTATCGCGAGTTAAACAAAGTCATCATCCGGAATAGGTACCCACTATCGATGATTGATGACTTCTTCAACCAGCTGCAGGGAGTGCAACATTTTTCAAAGATTGATCTTTATTTTGGTTATCATCAGTTGTGGGTTCGGGAGATGGATATTCCCAAGACCGTCTTTCTGACTCGATGTCCTTCGAGTTTCTTATCATATCATTTGGGTTGACCAATGCACCCGTGGTATTCATGGATTTGATGAACTAGATTTTTCATTTATACTTGGACCAGTTCGTGGTCATTTTGATCAACGACATCCTTATATATTCAAGATCGGAGGCAGAGCACGAGTAGCATCTTCGATTGACTTTGCAGACTTTGCGGAAGCATCAGTTATATGCCAAGTTTAGCAAATATGAGTTTTGGCTATCTGAGGTCAAATTTTTGGGCCACATCATTAGCAGAGAGGGCATCATAGTGGATCCCGCAAAAGTAGAGGCAGTACTTGATTGGGAGCCACCAAAGATAGTTTCAGAGATTCGTAGTTTCTTGGGTTTGGTCGGCTATTACAGGAAGTTTATTCAGGACTACTCGAAGATTGCAATGCCACTTACACGCCTTAAGAAGAATGGTGTACAATTTATTTGGAGCACGGAGTGCCAGGAGGCCTTTGAGACTTTGAAGGCTAAGAAGATTATAGCGCCGATGTTGATTATTCTGAGCAGTGATAAGACTTTTGTTGTTTACGCGGATGTGTCGTTATCGGGTCTTGGAGGTGTTTTTATGTAGACCCAGAGAGTAATGGCCTACATTTCGAGGTAGTTGAGAACTCATGAGAAAAATTAACCCACACATTATTTGGAGCGGGCAGCAGTTGTCATCGCACTGAAGACATGAAGACATTATTTGTATGGAGTGCAATTTGAGATGTTCATAGATCACCAGAGTCTAAAGTATCTCTTCTCTCAGAAAGAGCTAAATCAGAGATAGCGATGATGGGTTAAATTTATTAAGGATTATGAGTTCGTGCTTTAGTATCATCTGGGAAAGGCGAACATAGTAGCAGACGCGTTGAGCAGGAAACGTCAGCATCAGATTGCGGCTTTGAGGTGGTCATTGTATCAAGATCTTCACACGCTTAGCCAGTTTGACTTTATGCTAGAGATGGTCGGGAGCATCACATTTTTGGGAGCTTTGTTAATGCAGCCATCTTGGAGTGATCTTGGAGTGATAGAGTGGTCAGAGCTCAGCTACAGGACAATTGGATTAAAATCCAAAAGGGGGAGATTTCCAAAGAGCCAAAGGTTGATTAGACCGTTGGAGTAGATGGAGGTCTTCGAATGAAGGGCCGATTGGTGATGCTGATAATCACATTTTATTACAATTTTATACCCTCATTATCTATTTTATATGAATAAATATACCACTAATAATTGTTTTTATCTTTAAATGCAGGTTAATGAAGAATAAATCTCAAAAATCTCATATCTCAACAAAAACCCATAGATTTAATGAAGAAATGAAGCAAAGAAGCCCATTGGAAAATCAATTGCCAAATTATCCAAAAGCCCAAGCCAAGAAGATAGGTATAGGCACCGGATCAGGGAAACAAATAGACAACCAAGTTAAAATGCCACCGGATCAAACCCCTTCCCCCATCCAACACACTCCTTCCGATGAAGCAATTCCTTCCGATGACCAAAACGCTGAACATGAGATTGAGCCTGATCTAGATAGGTATAGGTCTGTTGCCCCCTTTCTAGATAGACTCAAACCTAGGAAAAACTCCCCGTAGGTCGAGAAAATCCTAGAAACTTTTAAACAGGTAAAGATCAACATCTCTCTCCTTGATGTAATCGAACAAATCCCCTCTTATGAAAAGTTCTTGAAAGACTTATGCACTAAGAAAAGAACCACCAATGTCCCCAAGAAAGTCTTCTTAGCTGCCAACCTCAGTGAAATTTTTTCGAAACCCATGCCGTTGAAATATAAGGACCCTAGTTGTCCCACAATTCCATGCGTCATAGGTAACACTCACATTGATAAGGCACTTGTAGACTTGGGAGCCAGTGTCAACCTCCTTCCTTATTCAGTCTATCAACAGCTAGGTGTAGGAGAACTTAAACCGACAAGATGCACTCTACAATTAGCTGATAGATCCGTGAAAATTCCCAAAGGAGAGGTAGAGGGTGTTCTGATCAAGGTTGGAGAGTTCATTTTTCCTGTTGATTTTATTGTCTTGGAAATGCAGCCCGTTTCCAATCTCAAAAGTCAAATCCCCGTCATTCTAGGAAGACCGTTCTTAGCCACCTCAAATGCTTTGATCAATTGTAGAACTGGTCAAATGAAACTATCTTTTGGGAATATGACTGTTGACCTCAATATCTTCAACCTAGGAAGGCAGCCTAGTGATCCATCTGATCAACCAATGGAAGTGAATTTCATTCAAGGAATATCCAGTGAGCAACAAGAGGGAGAGTGTGAGTCAGATTCAAGTGCGTCTGACTTAATGTTTGTGAAGTCTTCTGATGATGAACTAGAGTTAGATCCACTAGTCAATCATGTTTCTACTGTTTGCTGGCAATGAGAACCTTTGGAGATAGAACCCCGAGTCTAGCTTCGTCCATCTGTGGAGGAACCCCCTAAGTTAGATCTCAAACCTCTACCTAAAAATCTAGAGTATGCCTACTTAGGGGAGAACGAGTCTTTACCAGTCATCATTTCTTCTGACTTAACTACCAATCAAAAGGAAGCTCTCTTAGATGTTTTAAGAGAGAATAAAGAAGCCATCGGATGGACCATGGCTGATATCAAAGGGATTAGTCCAACCATTGTTCAACACCGAATCCATTTGATAGATGATGCCAAACCTACTAGAGATCCTCAATGTCGGTTAAACCCAGTGATGAAAAAAGCTGTTAGGAAAGACATTCTGAAATATCTCGATCATGGGATCATTTATCCCATATCTGATAGTTCATAGGTGAGTCCGGTCCAAGTTGTTCCAAAGAAATCTGGGATCACCGTGATCCAAAATGAGGCTAATGAGCTGATTCCCACTCGAATCCAAACTGGATGGCGAGTTTGTATTGACTACCGAAAACTCAACTTAGCCACTCGGAAAGACCACTTCCCTCTTCCATTCATTGACCAAATGTTAGAGCATTTAGCAGGACACGAGTTCTACTATTTCCTGGATGGATATTCAGGTTACAATCAAATCCCTATCGCTCCCGAAGATCAGGAGAAAACCACTTTCACTTGCCCGTATGGAACATTCGCATACCGACGCATGCCTTTTGGCCTGTGTAACGCACCAGCCACATTCCAACGCTGCATGATCAGTATTTTTTCTGACATGGTAGAGAGATTCCTCGAAATTTTCATGGACGTCTTTTCCATTTTTGCTGACACATTTCCCCAATGTTTGCATCATCTTAAACTGGTCCTAGAATGGTGTAAGGAGAAAAATCTGACTCTCAATTAGGAGAAATATAATTTCATGGTCAAACAAGGCATTGTCTTAGAACATGTAGTTTCTAATAGGGGAATCGAAGTGGACAAAGCTAAGGTAGATCTCATTTCCAATCTCCCTCCTCCCAAAACTGTCAAAGATGTCCGATCATTTCTTGGCCATGCTGGTTTTTACCGATGTTTCATCAAGGATTTCAGTAAAATTGCTAGACCCTTGACCAATCTCTTAGCCAAGGATACATCATTTGTCTTCTCTCCCGAATGCCTCAAAGCTTTTGAATATCTGAAAAAGGAGCTAACCACAGCTCCTATCATTCATGCACCAGACTGGACCTTACCCTTCGAACTAATGTGTGATGCATCTGATTCTGTGATTGGTGCTGTTTTAGGATAACGGTTTGATGAAAAATCGCATGTGATCTACTACACTAGTAGGACTCTGAATGATGCCCAGCAAAATTACTCTGTCATAGAAAAAGAGTTTTTAGGTATAGTCTTTGTCTTAGAAAAATTCAGGTCC
>NW_017973135.1:0-15000 GCF_001876935.1 Asparagus officinalis | reverse complement strand
TCATGATAACTCCAAATAATTTTCTTAAGAAATGATTTTTCAAGTAGTATACTTTACTTAAGCCTTACCTTAGACTTTTAATTAAAAATAATGAAATTTTTGCATGCTTAACTTAGAGTTAAAATATTTTTTCAAGTTATCTTGATTTACACATTTTTTCAGACTATATATACTTACACACATATATATATTAAAAAAACTAACCTTATAAAAGATGAGTGCGAAAAATGGGCACAAAAAAAAACTCTTGAATTCAAGGTGATTCTATCTTATAAAGCCTAATTTGACTGATTAATTAAGCCCAATGAGTATCTCTATACTTAATAACCTAAGCCCAATTGGGTTGGGATTCATTGGCCCAAAACTTGTTAAATTGTCACTTAGAAAGCCCATTAATATAGAAAACAATCACCAAGAATTAGAGAGGGAAGAATATATTGCTTATAAAGCTGGGCTTTTACCTTTAAGGTCTGGAGGGTTATTAAAAATTTCTGCCCAGATTTCTTCAGGGTCCTGAGCATCTTGAATATGATCCTCCTTTTCTCGAAACGTCTTCAGAAATGGCATTCGTGCTACTTTTCAAGAAAAATAAATTTTACTTGAGTTTATTACAGACCCTCAAACTAAAATGTTAAATGAGGTTAAAAATATTATGCTTAAAGAAAATCAGATAAATTTTCTTAAAGAAGAATTAGTATTTGTTCAAGTTGAAGAACAAATTAAAAAACATAAAGACTTAATAAGTCAAATTGAAAATAAATTCAAACTCACTGTATGCAGTGATGTTCCAAATGCTTTTTGGAATAGGAAACAACATATTGTTTCTTTACCCTATATAGAGGGATTTAACGAGAAAAATATTCCAACAAAATCTCGTCCTTGCCAAATGAATCAAGAATATCTTGATTTATGCAAAAAAGAAATACAAACTCTTATAGAGAAAAATTTAATAAGGAAATCATACTCTCCTTGGAGTTGTACAGCATTCTATGTTAACAATGCTGCTGAAAGAGAAAGAGGTGTTCCAAGATTAGTAATCAATTATAAACCTCTTAATTCTGTCCTTAAATGGATAAGATATCCAATTCCTAATAAAAGGGATTTGTTGAATCGCATTACTAATGCAAAAATATTTTCTAAGTTTGATTTAAAATCAGGCTACTGGCAAATCCAAATAGAAGAAAACGATAAGTATAAAACTGCTTTTGTTGTCCCATTTGGACACTATGAATGGAATGTTATGCCATTTGGGCTTAAAAATGCCCCTTCTGAATTTCAAAATATTATGAATGATATTTTTATTCCTTATACGGATTTTATTCTATCTTATATAGATGATATTTTGATCTTTTCTAATAATTTTGATCAACATGTTAAACATTTAGAGACTTTTAGATCTCTAGCCATAAAAAATGGGTTAGCTATATCTGCCCCAAAAATGAAATTATTTCAAACTCAGATTAGATTTCTGGGTCATAATATTAACAAAGGAACAACTATTCCTATTGATAGAAGTATTGAGTTTGCGTCAAAATTCCCAGATGAAATAACTGATATAAAACAGTTACAAAGATTTTTGGGAGCTTTAAATTATGTAGCTGATTATTACAAAGATCTAGCAAAAGATACTGTCCTTTTATATGATAGGCTTAAAAAGAATGCTAAGCCATGGACACAGCAACATACTGCTGCGGTAAGAAAAATTAAACTTAAAGTTAAAAACTTACCTTGTATTCACCTTGCAAATATTCACTGGTTTAAAATAGTTGAAACAGATGCTTCAAATATTGGTTATGGTGGTATATTAAAACAAGTGGACCCACAAACCAAAAAGGAACAATTAGTTCGTTTTACCTCTGGCAAATGGGATAAAGCCCAGTTTAACTATTCTACAATTAAAAAAGAAATGTTATCTATCTTAAAATGTTTCTCTAAATTTAGAAATGATATTCTTAATCAAGAATTTTTACTACGAATAGATTGTAGTTCTGCTAAAAGCATTATTGAAAAAGATGTTAAAAACCTTGTCTCTAAGCAAATATTTGCTAGATGGCAAGCTGAATTAGCAATGTATCAATTCAAAATTGAATATATTAAAGGTGACTCTAATCATCTTCCAGATTTTCTAACTCGTGAATTTTTACAGGGTACAAATGAGACGGAGTAATCCCTCCTTTTCAGGGAGGGGGAGAGGAGGTAGCAGCAGCAGTCCAAATTCAAATTTTGACCTTATAGGTCAAGAAGCAATACCAAATAGGAGTAATACTCCATCTCAACAGCCAACATCTTGGCGCACTATTACGAAGAAGCATAACTCTTCACATACTAAAGCCTTTTATAAAGGTGTACGAGATATCGTAGACCAGGAAAATACTCCTGAACCTTTTACTAATATAGTAAAAGAGGAAACTAAATGGTTCGAAAAATCTTTTATAAAGGTGTACGAGATATCGTAGATCAGGAAAATACTCCTGAACCTTTTACTAATATAGTAAAAGAGGAAACTAAATGGTTCGAAAAATCTTATACAGATATAGTTCTATATTTAGAACCCGAAGATATTGCTTTAATGCAAGAACCAGAAACAATTCGGCAAAGATATCTTCACGACACTTACTATCCTACTCTTTCTCTAAAATCAAGAGCTTGGATAAGGACTTTATTAAGTCAAAAAGGAATGGAAATAACCCATTTTTGGACTACAGAAAATCATTCTGTTCCTCCTGGATTTAGCAAATGTGTTATCAGAGAAGTTATACTTCCTCGCAATTGGGCTATAAACTCCAATGAAGAATTACCATTGGTAAGAGTTCAAGCTACAAAAGAAGTTTACAAATTCAACTATTGGGACTATAAACAAGCTTTCTTTGATCTGTTCTTATATCAGAACCCAAAACAAAAGCATACATGGCTTATCAAGCTATGTCCTGAAGCCCTTCAAAAGGGAGTTCCTAATTGGTTTTATAAATGGTGGGAAACATATGGAATTGAAATTGCAATTATTCCCGAACCCCTTCTGAAGTTATATTCTTCATGGGTCGACAGTCATCCAAAATTATCAAGAATGGATGAAAGTCAGCTCATAGATGGCATGTGCTTTGCACATTTCTTTGCAGAAGTAGAAATTCCTTGGATTTGGAATTGGTCGCTTATATGTAACTGGACCCCATCACATATTCCTATTCTTAAAAGAATATACCATTGCAGATGGTGGAATGGGATCTGTCTCGAGACCAAAGTTAAAGAATTAGAGGAAATTATCCAGAGAAATAAAACTCTGTTAGAGTCAAATATTACTCAAGAAGTTAAAAAAGATAATCCTATGACTAAAATGGCAGCCTTAATAAGGCGAAAATATCCTCAAAGCTCTGAAGCCGAAATTAAGCAGAAGTGCTTAGAATATTTTAAAAGGTAGTTCTTTGAAGCTTTTGACGAACCAGAGACTAATAGTCATGCTTCTTCTATGGAAGAAGATACACCTGGTCTGGATCATATTCAAGATGCTCAGGACCCTGAAGAAATCTGGGCAGAAATTTTTAATAACCCTTCAAACCTTAAAGGTAAAAGCCCAGCTTTATAAACAGACTAAATACTAAATTGAGCCTCGGGGAGCCATTTAGCATATATTCAAAGCAGTTTTATAAAGCAGCTTTCCAAAAGCCACTTTCCTTAAAGGAAGAATAATGTCGCCATCAACTTTTACTATGCTTAATGCGAAGTAAGGCGGCTACTGTTAAATAAGTGGGTCGCTATTCGCCACTTCTGATATGCGGGTCACTTTCAAATTACTGTGCAAATATTCGCCACTTCTGAAGACGTTTCGAGAAAAGGAGGAGTGTCGCTTTCATGGGAATCTTTGGACGTCTATAAATATGAAGGAAGGGCAGACGAGTGAGGTGTGCTTATATGTGAGAAAAATAAAAATAAGAAGTTAGAGTGCTGAGTGTTATCTTGTGAATCCTCTTGTAAAATATCTTGTAAGCTATTGTGGATCATAATAAAGATATAATCTTATCTATTGGAGGGCGTAAACTGTAAGTTTTAGTAGCTTTTATTTCTTTTTATTTCCTGCTTATGTTTTTCTTAATTTTTGTATCAGAGCCATGTTTATTATCTGCATGACTGTTTAAATCTCTGTTACAGTTTATCTTTTGAATATTAGCTAGTAAGAATGTAGAATATTTATATGTTCTTTTAATTCTCTTTTGAAAAGTCTAGTTTGCATGCTTATGGGACGTCACCCACGTCGCGCTGTGTAAATCCCAGTGTTGCCGAGATGGCTGGTTAGGGTAGTGTAAGACGTTGACAGACGTGTAAGCTTTCAGCTAGATTGTTTTAGAGAGAATCAAAAGAAAAATAAATAGTCTACCTCCTTACTGGATTGATATTTAAGAGATAAATCTGTAACAAGAGAACTTTATGTCAAATATTGTGGAAACTTCGGCTCGACCGTCCAGTTATACTGGACTAAAGAAGGTCAAAAACGCTCAATTAACAGAATATGAAACTGATATAGAGTCCCTTAATAAGTGGACTATACCTGATGTCCCTAATAGGGAAATATACAAAATTGGATTTCTCGACTATAAGTCGTTGATTAATATTAAAACTCTAGAAAGGACTACTACAGTCGACAGAGAAGATCAAACAATACAACTCTTAGGAGTTGCAGATGTAAATCCTTATATGGATAAATACAAATATTTGCATGTAGGTCTTATACAGATTGCATTTCGTCCTTTGACGTTATCAGGCTTAAACGCCTCTTTACTAGTCTGTTTAAGAGACTCACGATGTTTAAATTGGACCCAATCTTTAATGGGTATTATGGAGACCAGTTTATGTAACGGTCCAGTTTATTTTAATGTATATCCAAATTTGAGCCTCTCATTAACAGATCCAAATATTTTAGAGGCAATTAGTCTTAATATAAAGACACACGGATACAATTATATTCCTGGATCCGAAACAATTGCGATTATATACCGCATCCACTACAAAGTATTAAATACTTTAGCTCCCAAAGCTAAAAATCATTAAAAACCAGGCAAGACTGTTTTGGTTGAAACTAATGTTTTATCTTCAAACATAGCTGTGAATAGACAGATTAAATGGGATAAAATAAATTTCCCAGAAAATTGGGTTATACCCCATGCAATACAACCTCTACCAATTATTAACCAAGATGTAGACCAAATTGTCCAAACAACTGACGGAGAAGTTGAAATAACATTCAATCCTTCTAGAATAAATTTTTTTGTTCCATGGTTTCTAAAAAGATATGTTTTAAAACAAAGTAATAAAATAAGTGTTTTAGAAGACCACTTAAAACAGTGGAAAACATCAACGAGTAAAATTATAAGATCTATTAATCCACCTATAGACCCGATACAATTAAAAGATGTATATCCCTCTTCAATAGAGGCTATGGCTTTCATAAAGCCTAATGAGTTCAATGAAGAACATATGAAAGAATTAAGTAAAATTATAAAACAAAATAATTATACTAATATTTATTTAAAAACCATAGGAGAACAACTTATAAGGGTTGAAGAAGTCTTAGACAAATTAGTGTCTAAAATTACAGAGGTTATACCCTCATTAAAACTTTTAGAAAAAACAAATCTTTCTCAAAGAAAGATAGACAAAACAAATATTAAACCTTCTATTGATATTTCAGGATTTAAAAAAGATAGCGAACTCACTCTTGAAATTATAGAAAGTCTAGCTAAAAAACTAACTAATGCTAGAATACACACACTTGATACAGTGTTACCATCCTCTTCTACAGTTATATCTGAAGAAGAAAATACGTCTAATATAGACAGTTCTGACGATATATATCATCAACAGAAATTTTTGCTGTAGAAAATAATTTTACAGAGATTAACAAGCTTAAAGGCCATCCAAAGAAAAGACTGGAAAGGTACTATTATAAAAGACCAACTCCAGCAGATGTTCTTTTTGAAGAAAATGATGCCTATCTACAGGCTAATTATAATGGTAGAAATATCTACGAATGGAATATAGATGGGTTACGTTATCAGATACCCAAATCAATTCTACTATACATAGAATGCTAATGTATGGTACCATTTGCAAACAAAATGGTAATAATGAACGTATGATAGCCTCTTTTATAACTTGTGGCTTTACTGGTATCCTTAAAGGATGGTGGGACAATTATTTGTCTGCAGATGCTCGAAATGAGATATTAGGAGCAACAAAAATAGAAAATGGTATACAACAAGAAGATGCTGTTTATACGTTAATGTTAGCAATAGCACACCATTTTACTGGTGCTTACCTTGATGAAGGTGAAAGAATCAGGACCTTATTACAAAATTTTAGATGTCCCATTTTAACTCATTTTTGATGGTATAAAGACACCTATCTAAGTAGAGTTATGTCTCTAGCTGATGCTAATAGCTCACATTGGAAAGCCAAATTCATAATTGGCTTGCCTACTTTATTTGCTGAAAAAGTTAGAAATAAAATTCGAGCAGAATATGGAGGATATATTCCTTACGACAACCTATCATATGGGTATTTGTCAAACGCCTGTATAAAAGAAGGCTTAGCTTTATGCAATGATTTAAAGCTTAAAAACCAACTAAAGTCTCAAAGACTTACTAAAAGAAAAGAGTTGGGAGAATTTTGTGAGCAATTTGCTTATGATCAACCTTATAAGGTTGAAAAAGAGACTATACCTAATAATGGAAAAACTAAAAAATTCTTTAAAAGAAAAAAGAAAAAAAATTTTAGACTATACCTAATAATGGAAAAACTAAAAAATTCTTTAAAAGAAAAAAGAAAAAAAATTTTAAAGAAAAAGAAAGAGAAAAGCCTTATAGGGCTAAAAAGAAAATTAAACAAGAAAGAAAAGAAATTCATTGTTATAAATGTGGCCGTATAGGGCATTATGCCAATCGCTGTTATATTAAAAAGAAAATAGATGCGATTGAAGATGAAGGTCTTAAAAAGACTTTATCTAATATTTTAATCAATAATGATTCAGAAGACGAATCATATTCGTCCACTTCAGATTCAGAATCTGAAAATGAAAACTGTAAATGTGCAATTAATAATTGCAACGACGAGACAAATTATTGGAAATCTATAGTCCAAATGAATGGATTATCAATAAATATGATCAAGTCTAATAAAGACAAAGAACTTTTATCACAAGTTCTATCAGCAGATATTGCTTCTAATTTAAAAGAAGAATTATTAAAAGCTTTGTCTAATAAAGACAAAAATCCACAAATAGATAATGTGTTTAAATTTTCAGAAGTTCAAAAAAGAAGGCAAAATATTGCTCATACTTCAAAAGATATATCTTTATCATCTCTTAATAAAGAGATACAAGAATTAAAGATAGAAGTTAAAAAATTAAAACAAGAGAATAAATATATTCTCGCTAGATTTGATGAAGGTCATGAACTTGTTCAAAATAGTGAACAAGATGAGCAAGAGCCTATTGAAACTAATGAAGCTAATGCTCTATTGCAAATATTGCAACAAGTTACCTCTCAAAAGTGGTATATAAATATCAACTTAATAGTTGAAGATCAATTTTACATATCAGATCTTATAGCTCTGGTTGATAGTGGTGCTGATTTAAATTGCATCAACGAAGGTATAATTCCTTCAAAGTTTTTTGAAAAAACTACTCAAACACTAAGTAGTGCAAATGGAAATCAACTAGAGGTAAAGTATAAATTACCTAATGCACAAATATGTGTGCAAGGGACTTGTATACCAACTCCCTGTATATTGGTAAAAAATTTATCCCAACATATAATTCTTGGGACTCCATTTTTACATACTATTATGCCTATCCATAAGATAGATACAAATGGCATTCGTATATATATATATATATATACATACATACATACATACATACATATATATATACATACATACATATATATATAACACTAACCATTTTTTATATATATTGTTATTTTGTATATATGGTCTTGAAAAACAATTTTTGATCAAGAGACTTAAAAGTTATTTAAAACAAAGAGTTAGCATGTACTTTTCAAAACTTTTAAATTAAATCTCTAATATTTGACTTGGTTTTATATTGTTATAATGAAAAAGATTTTCTAAGAGATTTACATTGGAGTTATATATAAAAACATTTTCTTGATTATTAACTAGCTTCAATTAGAATGTCTAAATATATCAAAGAAAATTAGTTATTTACTAACTTCTTTAACTTGGCAAGTTGACCGAATTTTGTTGGTATATTCACTGTAAACCATCACGAGACTACAACTCGTCCACTAGGGTAACCTAGGGGTCTAAATGCTTGTTGTATGAGCTAAATACAACCGCGATTCCTCCGAAAGTGAGTTAGTTTTTCTTTTCTCTATCTTTGCTAGAGGACTAACAAAAGTTTAGGTGTGGGGGTATTTGATAATCATATTTTATTATAATTTTATAATCATATTTTATTATAATTTTATACCATCATTATCTATTTTATATGAATAAATATACCACTAATAATTATTTTTATCTTTAAATGTATGAATAAATATACCACTAATAATTATTTTTATCTTTAAATGCAGGTTAATGAAGAATAAATCTCAAAAATCCCACATCTCAACAAAAGCCCATTGATTTAATGAAGAAATGAAGCAAAGAAGCACATTGAAAAATCAATTGCAAAATTATCCAAAAGCCCAAGCCAAGAAGAAGAATTAAAGCTCAAAATGCCAAAGGCCAAAGCCCAAATGCCAAACATAAGAAGAAGCTGCTGGCTGAAAAAGGAGAGAAGTAGCCATCGATAAGCACATCGATGGGCACATCGATAAGCCTATCGATGCGCCTATCGATGCCCGCATCGATAAGCCTATCGATGCGCTTATCGATAGCCACGTGAGTCTGTTACGAATCAAATGCTAAAATTTATCGTTTTTGGATAAGATTTCAATCCAATAGCTCTCATTCACTGATGTTTACTATAAATAGGGGTAGAGAGTGAGGGGTTAGATGTGTGAAAAATTTTGTAACTCCATTTGGAGAGGAGGGTTACTCTTAATTGAGAAGACCTTCCAAATTTGTAACTTTTGTTACAATTAATAAAAAAAATTCTCCACTTCAAATCTTCTTCTCTTTGTTGGATGATGATGATGGAGATGAAGAAAAGTTTGAAGGTTTGCTTTTCTCTTATTTCTCTCTTTTATTTCTGTTTAGTAATTTCTTTATTATTGTTTATTAGTTAGATTTACATTCATGCTTGTAGTGTAGATTTATTTTCTTATCTTTTTATTTCTTTTTGCACTTTAATTTGTAGAGTAGATTTATTTTCTTGTATTTAATTTTTGTAATTTATTTTGTAGTTTAGATTTTAATTCTTTGTAGTTAGATTTATTTCTTGTTCATAGTTTAGATTTTTCTTTTCTTTTTATTTTTGTAATTAGTTCTTTTTCTTCTTGCTTTTATTTCTTAAAATGTGAAATTAATTCTTATAGTAATTTTAGAATTATATGAAACTAGTCTAATTTTCTTTATATTGTATGAATTATTCTCTTACACTTAAAATGATCATGTTTAGGATAATCAACTAGAGAACTAATTGATAGAAGAAGAATTTGATAATCTATGCTTATCTTAAATGGTTTGATAGGTTATGCTTATAAATTCTAGGATTACTATCTTGTTGTTAGTCTTATCATTAATTGTAATTTTGACTTAGATAATAATTTGATAGGTTATACTTTCCTTAAATAGCTTGATAGTCTATGCTTAATAAATCTAAGTTGAAATATGATAAAAAGAGAATAGTTTGTATTTTATATTTGAGATTAGCTAGTGGATTCAATTCTAGATCTCTCATATCTTTAATTGAATACTCCATCTTTTATTTTCTTGATTTTCTCTTTTTATTCTTGCTTTTTATTCTATTCTTTGATTCTTACTTCTCTTCGCTCAAATTTAATTTATTGTCACTTGCATATGTTCAAAACAATCACTCATCATATCTCTCTCCATAATCACACTTATTCTTTAATCCTATTTTTGTCACGCACACAACATAAGAACCAATTCTAATAATCTCTTAAAATCACCTTCCTCGTGGGATTAATAACTTTTTATACTATAACTTGATCAATTGTGCACTTGTAATTTTTGTACATAATTATGCCGCATCAGATGCCGAATAGTCTGCTGTTGAAGAAAGACTTATTTGATGAGGCACATCGCACCAGGTAAGCAGTGCATCCAGACACGACTAAAATGTACACGGACCTGAAGAGGTACTTTTGGTGGAGCGGCATGCGTAGGAAGATTGCTGAGTATGTAGCTAAGTGATTTACCTACCAACAAGTGAAGGCAGAACACTAGAGGCCAGCAAGAACCCTAAAGCCTTTACCCATTCCGGAGTGGAAATAGGCAGATATTTCCAAGGACTTCATTATAGGATTGCCGAGATCGAAGAAGGGAAACGATTCAGTCTGGGTGATAGTTGATCGGTTGTCGAAGTCAGTACATTTTATACCAGTAAAGACAACCTATACAGCGGAGACTTATGCGAGGATATTTATCCAAGAGATCGGGAGATTGCACGGAGTTCCAGAGATGATTGTATCAGACTGAGGCTCAGTTTTCACTTCACACTTTTGGAGGAGCTTCTAGAATTATTTCGGTAGTCAGTTGTACTATCCTAGCGTCTTCCACCCGCAAACAGATGGACAAACAGAGAGAGTAAACCAAGTGTTGGAGGACATGTTGTGGGCTTATGTTATAGATTTCCAGGGTAGCTGGGAGGACCTCATTCCACTGATTGAGTTCACTTATAATAACAGTTATGAAGCGACTATTGGCATGGCACCATATGAGGCGTTGTATGGGAGACCTTGTAGATCACCTATTTGTTGGGCAGAACCGAAGGATAGCCTATTACTTGGACCAGAATTAGTGAGACAGAATACAGAGAAGGTGGTAGTGATTCGGGAGTGCATTCTTACAACGTAGAGTCATCAGAAGGTTTATGTGATGCCCCAGGGTTCACACAAGGCTGCAGTCCAAGTTGAAACCCAGATTGTCAAACCTGTCATGCACCCACACAGTGCATTAACACGTTTTATCAATCACAGTAATATCCTCTAGTGGAATCAATAAGAAGTGAAGGTGCAAAATAGGCAAAATGAGGAAGTAAAAATAATAGACATGATATAGAAGGAGAGATCCCATAAATAAAAGAATCATGTCTCAACTGAAGTACATCTGATATCTGAAATAATAAAATGTCTCAACATGAATCAACTAAATCTCATACTAAGGCTTTCTGCATTTATATAGTGAATACAACTCTAAAATCTGAACAATGAATGTAACTATATAGTGAAGCTTCAGCTACTAAGACTGTGTGACGGCGACTATGCTAGAACTCTGTCATCCTGCGGCTCTCCAAAACTTTGAGCTACATGAAAGAGATAATTTAAATAAAATAATAATATCAAGAGCGTTAGAGCTCTACAACAAGATCACCTCCATCCGCCCCCAGGGGAAGGGCTGCTAGATGAAGTGGAGGTTCTACCTATTAAGCATAGTCTACCTCAAATCATTTTCCCTGTATCTAATAGGAATTAATATTTACACACCTACAAACGAGACGTAGTACGTCGAGCGAAATAATCCAAACAAGGAAACCCTCATGTATATATCATATGTCTCAAGTTGTAGATACCTAAACATTAACACCAAACTAAAGATAAACAATCTAAAGAAACCAATAATTAGAAACCCACAATACGAGGCTGATATGTCGAGTGAAATAATCCAAACAAGGAAACCCTCATGTATATACCACATTTCTCAAGTTGTGAATCGCTAATCATTAATCCTAACTAAGAAGTAAAAGAGAAGCAATACATGAAAGTAGACTACAACTCCAAACCTCAAACATGATTAGCAAATGTTATAATCTCGGACAACCCTCGGGTAGTGGCACAGTCATAAGGAAAATATCACCTAAAATAAACATATCTATAGATCATGCCATGTATGCCAAAAGTATCTGAATTGTACCCTACTCTCGGGTAATCTAACATGGGAGCAAAACTACATTTGTGTATGTATGTATGATCGTGTGGAAATAACGTCCTTACTCAATCGTTCTGCGGCAATAGGTATATCTCCCTATTCCGGATGATGCATCCAGATGATCGTACAGCGGAGTGTAGTCATATCAGCCTAATTTGGAAAATCCCGATCATCTTCGAGTATTGGTACAGCCGTGGTCTCATTGCAGAAAAACACCTAATACTCCTGGTGTGGTACAGTCACGGTCTCATTACGGGAAAACGTCCATCACCGAGCATCCACAACTAATGAATTATGCATTATCATGTGTTATACCAACACTATCAACTCTAAACATATGATACGACTCAAACAAATTGTGTATTCAACACAAGCGCACGTATCTCGATGTGCGGATCCACAACTCATGTTTACGACTACCTCATGTGTAAAATTGTTCACTGAAATCTGCAAGTGCACGGATATCGTTGTAGCGATGCAAGGTCGTATCCTCAGGGACTTCGTTGTTAATTACTGATTTTCACTGTTTTGTGACTATCTAAACCAATTGTGTTAAAAAGTATGATTTTTGATTATCAATAACAAACACGCTAGCTAGTATCAACGACGAATTCACTCAATTAAAAGGATCTAGGATTGAACTTCGGTTTCAACTCTAGTTCGAATCAACAAATTAATCAATTGTTATCGAATCTCTCAATGCATTAAGAACGACTAACCTATGATAACTATTAGTCTCTTTCGACGACTAAAAGTCGTGCTTAATTCAGCCTAACAACCTATTTTCATAGTGTTAAACCAAATTAAACCCATTAAGTTCTTGTTAATCCCTCATGTTCTCAAGAATAATTAACCTACTTTCGTGATCAATTAATTCTTGTTCAATTACTATTTTCCGGCGTCAATCTAACCTTTCAGTTCAAATCAACATCCTAAAAGAATTAAAACAGTGGCCAATTGAATTAACCCTAGGCAATTAGATACTAGTAACTGAATAATACAAATCGAACAGTCAATAACAACAACAACCAGTTCATTAATTCATAACCATGGCCGAACCTAGTTCAATCCTAGATAAGACAATTACTCACACATAATTGAAATAGAAAACATGATAACAATATATAAGATCATAATCATAAACTGGAAATTGAGATAGATCAGAAAGATAAACCGTAGTGTTGAAGTTGCAAACAATTCTCCACAAACAGCAGGTTCCAAATCAAAAGAAAACTAATCTAAGAATTTTTAGAGAGAAGAAGAGAAGAAGAAGAAAGAAAAATCAAGATCTCCAGCCTCTGGTCTCTCAGGTGCTTCAGGGCGTCTCCCTTTTAATTCTGGGAAAAACGTGTTGAAAGATAACTGCAAATATTGCTCCAGATCGCATGATAACTGACTGCTGTCATCCAACACGGCTGTGCAGATCGACACGACCAGGCCGTGTTTAATTCTGTTTCGCTCTGCTTTCTGGGCTTTTCTTCTGTAATCAACACGCCTGTGTTGTTGAACACTGGGTGACCGTGTAGCCACTCTCCTTGCATTCCTTGACTCCTTCTTGACTCCGAATCCGTGCTAAGCTCCAGTAATTCCTACACAATATATAAATAGAGCAGTAAACAAGAACTAGGGAGCTTAACATGGCCAAAATGCAAGGAAATACATCAAATAACAACGAATCCGTAGGTGAAACATAGTCAAAATATAGATAATATTCATGTTTATCAACTCCCCCATGCTTGAACTATTGCTTGTCCTCAAGCAAAACAGATGGAAACACACACATGAGAGGGTACAGATTCAAAGAAAATAGAAATTAAGCACAAAGGTATCCACTATTCTCAAGTTCACATGCAACATTATTCCACTCAGCCCAATGTCAAAACAGAAATCTTGTCTCAAGTTCAAAGTTGAAGAAAATGTATCTGTAGGCATTCACGTACGTTAGTACAAGTGACTCAACTCATAAACGTTGGAAAGAGAAATGGCATGACAAAGTTAAAAAAAAAATTTAGTTAATTGCCCAAAACTCCTTGTGACAGACACATATCTCATCACAATGGGTCATACTCTTCCTACTTAAGGTCTCAAAGGAGCACTCGGTTTCCTTGCATTTTATTCAATTTTTTTTTTGAAAATCCTATCATAATTAACACCTACTGACGTGACAGCCATACTTCTGAGGGTGCGGTGCCAGGTACTCGGTGCAACAGACTTTAGGACTTTTTTTTATACAAGGCTGAGTGTTTCTCCAGTAACCAAAAAGTATTCCAAGTCACCAAAGAAGCTTAGGTTTTAATTAGATGGGTTGAGCCAAAATCCATTCCTATCTCTCCAATGTTTAGAGTTAAGTATCGACAAAGTGGAACTCGAACAGATAACATCCTAACCAACTGAACATGAAACAAAGATTTTTTTTTTACAATGGGGCATGTGAAATAAATGATGCACGTGTTAGAAGAGTTTTTAAACAGTGGTACTCTTTTTCTTTTCTTTTCTTTTTTTTAAGCTAAATGAAAAATCCCAACACAGAAAACAAGCACTCAAAAACACCAAAGCATACATGAAACATCATCCCAACAAACCCACTCCCCCATGCTTGAATTGCACATTGTCCCCAATGTGTAAATAACTGAAAAAAAGAGAAAAGGGACTTACTGGTCATTGTGGTGGTGGAGGAGGTGGATAGCCATGAAGTAGTGACCATTGGTGCATATGTTGCTTCTGGTCATTCATTGTTCCAAGTGTATTGCCAAAATTGTCCAAGCGGGTGTCCATGATGAGAACAGATCTGGAAGTTTCAGATGTTGAATGAAAGAATTTGGTCTATGAATGTTGGCGTTGCTCTGGACATAACAACAAGGACGGTGTCTTGGCGCTGGAGGCACGCCTGGCGATTTGGTGGTGTTGGATGTGATGAATGAGAGAGAGGCG
>NW_017973134.1:37228-37965 GCF_001876935.1 Asparagus officinalis | reverse complement strand
AGGAAGAAACCCTAGTTGGAGGAGAAAGCTTTCGGCCAATGGAGAACACCCAAAATCCGAATTTTTTTTTGTGTGGGTTTGGAGCCCTTGAAAGAGAGAGACAATGGTGGAAGGGTGGAAGGAGGAAGAAGATGAATTCTCTTTTGAAAAGAGAGAGGGAAAACAAAAGGGGAAATTCAAACAAGAAAGAAAACAAAAGAAGGGGAAACAAAATGAAGAAAAAGACAAAACCAATGGGGGACCACGGCTTTGCCAAAGACACCCCAAGGGGTGTCTCGGCAAAACCGAGACACCCCAAGGGTGTCTCGACTTTGCCGAGACACCCCCAGTGTCTCGGCAATGCCGAGACACCCCAAGGGTGTCTCGGTGTTGTGGAGACACCCCCCGGGTTATCTCAACCTAATTTTTACCCCCGAACTCCTTTGGACTCCGATTTCGCCGATTTTCCGACGGTTGTTGGATATTTCGACGAGTCCCACATTTATCAACGCCGAATGATTCAAAACCCTCGGGTAAACACCGGTCAACGCGTAACCCTAGGTCAACGCCAGTCAACGCGTTGCAACAAAAGTCAACGTTCGAGGATACAAAATCCACACAAGTCAACGTTCGACGATTCGAAACCCTAAGGGTCAACGCCGGTCAACGCGTAACCCTAGGTCAACGCCAGTCAACGCGTTGCAACAAAAGTCACCGTTTGACGATTCAAAACCCTAAGGGTAGACGCCGGTCAACGC
>NW_017973134.1:26934-37170 GCF_001876935.1 Asparagus officinalis | reverse complement strand
GGGTCAGCGCCGGTCAACGCGTAACCCTAGGTCAACCCCAGTCAAGGCGTTGCAACCAAAGTCAACGTTTGACGATTCGAAACCCTAAGGGTCAACGCCGGTCAACGCGTAACCCTAGGTCAACGCCAGTCAACGCGTTGCAACCAAAGTCAACGTTCGACGATTCGAAACCCTAAGGGTCAACGCCGGTCAACGCGTAACCCTAGGTTAATGCCAGTCAACGCGTTGCAACCAAAGTCAACGTTCGACGATTCAGAACCCTAGAGTCAACGCCAGTCAACGCGTAACCCTAGGTCAACGCCGGTCAACGTGTTGCGACAAAAAGTCGACACATGGTGATCCGAAACCCTCGTTCGACGATTCAGAACCCTAGAGTCAACGCCAGTCAACGCGTAACCCTAGGTCAACGCCGGTCAACGTGTTGCGACAAAAAGTCGACACATGGTGATCCGAAACCCTAAGTCAACACAATGTGATGGAGGTAGTTCAAAGTCAACTCAATGACACGAGTCAAACTCAGTTCTCCAGCTGCAAACTCGAGACTTCGACGACGGCCAAGCGATAAACACAGTGCCGGAAGAACTTCAGCTATTCGTCAAAGCATCGAATAGACCGAAAATCGAAGGAGCCAAGAGTTGAAGCTAACTACAGGTCCTTATGCCGACTGAAGGCCAGACCAATCATATCCAAAGTATTCCAGCCTCTTCTATAAAAGAAACGAGTCCGGAACGCTTTGGAGGGGGTATCTGTAGGCATCGAAAACTGCCTATAGGTCTCCATGAACGGTTCAGTGTTAAAGGGCAACGATGAACGTCACTATCCGAGCCACAGGAGTCTAATTGACGTCGACGAACGACTGAAGTGAATCAACGAGTTACGTGAGCTTATAGGATTTCGGAACAACCAAGACCCGGACCAATCGGGAACCCGGCGGTGTTCACAAAAAGGACAACGCCCTTCGTGCCTCGACCACTCTACAGATAATCCAACCACCAGAGCGGATCAAACTCTTCGTCAAGCATCCAACACACCTAGAATCACTCAAATCCGAGTTCGGACGAAGAATCTACGGGGAAAACAATCAAATACACCTACGGAGTCTCAGAAGTTCCAAAAAACCCCAAGGGGTGTCTCAGAAATTCCGAGACACCCCAGGGGTGTCTGGGAATTTCCGAGACACCCCAAGGGTGTCTCGGAAAATCCGAGACACCCCTAGGAGGGGTGTCTCGGAATTTCCGAGACACCCCTAGGGGTGTCTCGGAATTTCCGAGACACCCCAAGGGTGTCTCGGAAATTCCGAGACACCCTAGGGTGTCTCGGAATTTTCGAGACACCCCTAGGGGTGTCTCGGATTTCTTGAGACACCCTAGGGTGTCTAGGCACCCTAGGAACCCCCCTAGCCTATAAATAGACCCCTTGGGCCTCATTTTTGAAGGGCTGGATTTTTGGAGAGCCTTGGCGAAACCCTGCTGCAGTGAAGAGTGTTCGTGCGCTTCAACAAGGAGAGGAGAGGTCCACATCAGAGCCTTCATCACCCATTCCCCCTTTTCCTTAGTATTACCCTTCGCCGGTAATTACTAAGAAGAGCCGATATCTCGTTTTAGCCGAGATAGACGCTTAAAGCTTCTAGATCTCACGCGGATCGACGAAGCTCTGCCCGATTTTCTCGGAGCAGATTTGAGTGCCCGGTGGTCCACGGATATCAACATCCCCGTCACAGGCAAAAGACCCACGCAAGCAAGAGACCGCAAAACAGGATCTTGCGTTTGTTTTGACAAGAGTTGTAACCCTTTTGTTTTCATTGTGTAAAAGGTCTTATAAAAAAGACAATCTTTTTTATTTTCATTGTAACGACTAAAGTTGTAATGAATACAGTAATGAATACAACAACTTTTGATGCAAACAGACCGGCGTCGACCCTTAGGGTTTCGAATCGTCGAACGTTGACTTGTGTTGCAACGCGTCGACTGGCGTTGACCTAGGGTTACGCGTTGACCGACGTTGACCCTTAGGGTTTTGGATCATCGAACGTTGACTTGTGTTGCAACGCGTCGACTGGCGTTGACCTAGGGTTACGCGTTGACCGACGTTGACCCTTAGGGTTTCGAATCGTCAAACGTTGACTTTGGTTGCAACGCGTTGACAGGCATTGACCTAGGGTTACGTGTTGACCGGCGTTGACCCTTAGGGTTTCGAATCGTCGAACGTTGACTTGTGTTGCAACGCGTTGACTGGCGTTGACCTAGGGTTACGCGTTGACCGGCGTTGACACTTAGGGTTTCGAATCGTCAAACGTTGACTTTTGTTGCAACACGTTGACTGGCGTTGACCTAGGTGTTTGCGGATAAAGTTGTTGTATTCATTGCTGTATTCATTACAACTTCAATCGTTACAATGAAACAAAAAAAAGATTGTCTTTTTATAAGACCTTTACACAATGAAAACAAAAGGTTACAACTCTCGTCCAAACAAACGCAGAGATCGTTTATCGGTCTTCTGCTTGCGTGGGTCTTTGGCCTGTGACGGGAACGTCAATATCCGTGGACCACCTGGCACTCAGATCTGTTCGATCTGTTCCGAAAGAATCGGACAGAGCTTCGTCGATCCGCGTGAGATCTAGAAGCCTGAAGCGTCTATCTCGGCTAAAACGAGATATCTGCTCTTCTTAGTGATTACCGGCGAAGGGTAATACTAAGGAAAAGGGGGAATGGGTGATGAAGACTCTGATGAAGGCCTCTCCTCTGTTGAAGCGCTCGATCACTCTTCACTGCAGCAGGGCTTCGCCAATCTTCTCCAAAAATCTAGATCTCCAAAAATGAGGCCCAAGGGGGGCTATTTATAGGCAATGGGGACTCCTAGGGTGCCTAGACACCCCTGGGTGTCTCAGATTGGCCGAGACACCCCTGGGTGTCTCGGATTGGCCGAGACACCCCTGGGGTGTCTCGGATTGGCCGAGACATCCCTGGGGTGTCTAGGCTTTTCCTAGACACCCCTGGGGTGTTTCGACTTTCCCGAGACACCCCGGGTGTCCCAACTCAGCCTGAGACGCTCCGTTGCGTATGTTTGATTGTTTTTCCCGTAAATTCTTCGTCCGAACTCGGATTTGAGTGATTCCAAGTGCGTTTGATGCTTGACGAAGAGTTCTATCCACTCCAATGGTTGGATTACATGTAGAATGAATGAGGCTCGAGGGGCATTGTCCTTTTTGTGAACATCGTCGGGTTCCCGATTGGCCCGGGTCTTCGTTGTTCCGAAACCCTATCAACTTACGTAGTATGTCGATTCACTTCAATCATTCATTGACATCAATTGGACTCCTGTGGATCGGATAGTGACATTCATTGTCGCTCTTTAACACTGAACCGTTCGTGGAGCCCTATAGGCAATTTTCGATGCCTACAGATACCCCCTCCAAAGCGTTCCGGAATCGTTTCTTTTATAGAAGAGGCTGGAATACTTTGGATGTGATTGGTCTAGCCTTCAGTCGGCATAAGGACCTGTAGTTAGCTTCAACTCTTGGCTCCTTCAATTTTCGGTCTATTCGATGCTTTGACGAATAGCCGAAGTTCTTCCGGCGCTGCGTTTATCGCTTGGCCGTCGTCGGAGTCTCGAGTCTACAGCTGATGAATCGAGTTTGGCTCGTGTCATTGAGTTGACTTTGAACTACCTCCGTCACATTGTGTTGACTTAGGGTTTCAGATCATCGTGTGTTGACTTTTTGCCGCAACGCGTTGACTGGCGTTGACCTAGGGTTACGCGTTGACCGGCGTCGACCTTAGGGTTTCGGATCGTCAGACGTTGACTTTGGTTGCAACGCGTTGACTGGTGTTGACCTAGGGTTATGCGTTGACCGGCGTTGACCCTTAGGGTTTCGAATCGTCGAACGTTGACTTTTGTCGCAACGCGTTGACTGGCGTTGACCTAGGGTTACGCATTGACCGGCGTTGACCCTTAGGGTTTTGAATCGTCAAACGTTGACTTTGGTTGCAACGCATTGACTGGCATTGACCTAGGGTTACGCGTTGACCAGCGTTGACCCTTAGGGTTTCGAATCGTCAAACGTTGACTTGTGTTGCAACGCGTTGACTAGCATTGACCTAGGGTTACGCGTTGACCGGCGTTGACCCTTAGGGTTTTGGATCGTCGAACGTTGACTTGTGTTGCAACGCGTCGACTGGCGTTGACCTAGGGTTACGCGTTGACCGGCGTTGACCCTTAGGGTTTCGTGCATCGAATGTTGATTGGTGTCGATTTTCATCAAGACATCCAGTAATCGACGAAAACGGGCGAATTCGGGCCTAAATATAGGCATACGGGGACAAATGGGACCCGAGACACCCGTGGGTGTCTCACCCTTGGCCGAGACGTCTCGGCCAAGGCCGAGACACCCTAGGGTGTCTCGGTTCTAGGGCCGAGACACCCCCCCCTCTTTGTCTTTTTCTCTTTTGTTTGTTTCCCCTTTTGTTTCCCCCTCTTTTCAAAATTCAAAAACAAGACTCCCTCTTAAATTTTGAATCCATTCTTCTTCCTCCATACTCCATACACCATTGTTTTCAAAAACTCAAAACCCATAAACTCCATAAAGATGTTTCGGATTTTTAGTGTTTTCTCCTTGGCCGAAAATACCCTTTCCTCCAAGCTAGGGTTTCATCATCTTCAACCTCAAGCTCAAAGAAGGCTTCTTGATTTGGTAAGTTCCCCTTCAAGACTCTCCTCTTTTTCAAGAAAGATTATAGCTTTATGTTCTCATGAGTTAGAGGATAGGCTCTTTGATGATGGATTGTGTAGGCACAAGAATTTGGGGGGTTTCATGCAAGGTTACAATAGGGCCGAAATTTTGGGAGGCTTTTATGCAAAGTTACAAATAGGGCCGAAATTTTGCGGGGCTTTTTTGCAAAGTTACAATATGGCCGAAAATTTGGGGGGGCTTTTGTGCAAAAGAGGACGGAAATTGGGTTTTGGATTGCATGCCCACTTGGTCGAAAATTTGAAGCGTGCTTTATGCAAGAAAACCAATGTTGTTTGAGGGGTTTATTTGCAAAAAAGCAACCCACAAAGTGTAGAGGGGTTTATTTGCAAAAGGGCTAAAATTTAGGGCTGAAATTCCAAAAGTTTAGACCACAACCCAATAACCAAAGTTTTGATAAGGGTATGTGGACGTTAAATTGGAATTTGTGAAAGGGTCTATATGCAAAATTGGTTCAATTCTACAAAAGGGCATATTTGTAAAATTAACCAAAATTGTGGGGTATCGGGGGGTACTATATGATCAGATATGATGACCATGACCCAACCCGAGCGTGTCCTTGACCCGAATTTAGCCTTGAACACGAAGGGTATTTTGGGTATTTCACCAAAATTCACCGCGAAAAATGACAATCATTGTTTCGCATGCACGAAATTTGTAGGTTTAACTAGACTTCAATTATGAAATCCTATTTATGCATAGGATTTTAACCAAAGTTCTTAGTTTCCCTTTTAAATTTCGCGTATTCATATTTTAGATTGTACCTGACTTGCTGCTTTTCGTTGTAGATTTCAATGTCTCCACGCCGATCTCGACCTCGTAGGAGTCGTTCTCATTCGCAGCACAGTGAGGAAGAGGTTCCCGCTACATCTTCCCCTGCGGCCTCTTTCTTCGGGGGTGAGAATTTATATATATTTTTTCTTGTATCCCTGATTGACCTCTTTGCGGGTCATGAAGGAAGAACTGACACCCTCCTTCGCGGGGGTTAAGGTTTCAGACTTGTCTTGCTTAGCCAATTCAAGTCTTCTGGTATATTGGGGCGATTTTGTGTCGTCCTACACCTTATAGTTCGGTGTATGTTACCACGTTATTCACGTGATGATGCATACCGTTCTTCCAGTGTAGGACACTCGAAATCGTCTCTCCAATTATTCCGCGAATGAGCTTATCATTCTTCTTATGAATTTTCTGACTCCACCCTTGTGCTTTATTGCAGTGGAGTTTCCTGCGGGCAGCCTTCCTCCTCATGCCAATACCGGTTGTAGCTCAGCTTCTCTCAGGCAGGCCGTTGGTCCACTTCCTCGGTTTGACAGAGATCGCCCTGATGAGTCTTGCCGCTTGATACGGGAAGGAGGGCGCCATTGCTTGCGTCAGCTTATTACCGATGCTTCCTTCACCGCTGATTCTACCTCCACTCAGGCTTTAAAGAAGCCGAGTTTCCTGTTCGGAGATCACGTCGAGGATCCTGCTACGCTGACCCTTGCCGAGGAACATTGGCTGACTCTCGACGGGGGAGCTTGTTTGTATATCCCCTCGATTCCACGCCAATATTCTTTCAGTCACTTGAAGGGGCAGGCCGTGGAGCGACAGATGTCTTGGCACCTTACTGATGATGCTGAGCGAGTTCAGTGTGGATATGCCACTCATCACAAGACTCCTGGCTCTAACGGGTATCATGACGTTCGTGGTCTTCGACCCGGGATTATGGGCCTTAACACTGCACCCCCAGGCAAGGTGTCAGCAGCTGCTTCTACTGTGAGTAATCGTCTAGCTCTTCTTGGGAGACGGTTACCTCCACCAGAGTATAGATACTACGGTTGGGCTTCCTCACTAGCCAAGGGGTGGTGGGCACGCATGACCAGTTTTGTCTTAGCGCGTTGGGAGAGGGATCTGAAGAGCAGAGGGTTGTATGTGCCTATACGAGCCACCATGTACGGAATCCCAGTCAGTTGTCGCCATTTCTTGGCTTTGCTGGAGACCTACATGCCTGACAGCAACACCTTTCTGACCAGCGGTGGTGAGTTAGGGTTGGCCTTGCATGAGATGCATCATATTTCGGGTCTTCCGATGGGGGATTGTCCGTATCAGGAGTATTTTCCCTCGAACCAGCAGTTGGAGTGTATGAAGAAAGATACTCCTGACATGTATGACACTCTCTGGGATCTTACTTGTCATTATCATACTTCCTTGGTCCAGACTTCTCCTTAAGCGAAAAGGAAGAGGCAGGTCAGCTTGAAGCAGTTTGCTTGCTATTTGTTCCAGAACTTGGAGGGTAATTCCGGCGGGCCCATTCATGAATTAGACGTGTTGACCCCTTGCGCAATTAATGAGTTGCTAGAGAAGGCTGAGGCTCGTTCTTACACCATCGCCAGTGCTGAGGGAGCTTTTCCTGCGGGAACCAAGTTTCGTTCTTTTCTCTGCCGTGCACAGAAGTCCATTGGGCCCCGGACTCTCCTAGCAGGCTACCTTGCTCTTTGGTTGAAGAAATCTGTTGTCCCGCACCAGCCTTCAGACGCTCTACCCATCGAGGTGCTCTTCCCTGCAGTTCAGCTAGCTTACAGGAGAGAGCTTTCCCTGCTCCCAGCGATGGTTGCTGGCATCCATTGAGGGCTCAGGTGTCTAGTCAGCAGTTTTACACAGATGGGTTCTGAACAATCGACTGAGCTTATTTGTCCGAAGGTCGAGCTCCCTTACGCATATCTGATGGCGTGGCTCGTTCTTCACCGTCCTGATTTGATGTCGGCGCCCAGCGTTGTTGATGTCCCCGTTCCTTTCATGCAGTTGTTGGAGAAGAGTAGATGGCTCGGGAACAAATTTAGTGATGTTCATCGAGAGCTTCGAGTCCGTAAGAGCTGGGAGTTCTTCAAGTGTTTTCCTCACTTTTTAGGTCGCTATGGCGACGTGCTGATTGACGAGGAGAAACCTAGAAGTGACCGGACTGCTCTCGACGCTGGTTGCTTCCGCTGGCTAGTGAACATCCGCGTTGGGTATCTTGTCCTCCGGGTGAAGAATCAATGCCACATAGAGCCTTACCTCCCTTGTCGCTTTGCTCGTCAGTTCGGCTACGACCAACTGTATGTCGGGAATCCAAGCCGTAGCCTGCGGGTTGAGGGAGGACTTATTGATGGCGTACGAGCATGGTTGTGGACTATGGTGGGCTGCACTGGAGCCCATTTTGCTCTTCCTTCATATAGGCGTAAGCCGTTGACCACCTTCCTCAGTTGCAAGTGGTTCCTTTCCGCCTATGAATCCATAGGTGTGAGGAGCCTTTCAGAGTTACAGTCCGAGTACTCGGTCCGGGCTGCTATGATGGCTGCTCGCAGGGCTGAGGTTGCTCGGAAGCGGGGAAAGGGGCGTGCCAAATCTCTTCTCACCGATGATGAAGAGCTCCTTCCTACGGGTGACGAGGATGAGACCTCCGAGGAAGAATATGTGGATGTAGATACCGACAGAGGAGAACTCGATACCGGTTTGTCCTTCCTCTTTGATTTTCCTTCTCCATTCTAATTGGTATAAATGACAACTCTTGTTTATTTAATGGAATGGTTATTGTCACTTTAGGTAGGACAGTCGACGATCATGAGCCGCCAGCTCCTACACACGTTGAAACGTGTGACAGGCCTGTGCATGACCGACCCGTTGGTCCTGAAGACCGTACATAAGTCCCACGACGGTCAGCGTCCTTATGGAGTGGACTTAGGAAGCACTGCCGATGGAGGGGAAGGTAACATTTTATTTTTATTGCTTTAAGGTGATTTACCTTTTGGGATTTGTGACCATGTTTTATGCTCCAGGGTTCTTCGAAGAGGGCGACCTCCCACCGGGTCCGGTATCTCCTGGATCTGATAACATGGATTGCTTTATGCAGCAAATGTGTGACGCCCTTCATGACGGGTCTCTGGGCATCGATCTAAACATCGATCTTGAACAGATGAATAATGTTGAGCCCACAGTCCCATATTCAGGTATATCTACATTCAGGTATATCTACATCCAATGATACCCTCCTCAATCATGGGGGAGGAAGATCTTCTGTTTTTGCTGCAAGTATTTTTTTTTGAGCTTTCCTCATCTTTCAACATTCAGGTTACCCTGCAGATGTCACGATGGAAAGGCCAAGCTTCTCGAAGCCCGATGCTGGCTTATTAGCTGACATGCTGGCTGAGCAGACTACCAGAGGAACCGAGAGACCATTCTTTGGGAATGATTCATTCACCGGTATATATCTGGTTCCCTTCATCTTGCCTGATCTTTTATCTGACTAATGAAGGATTAATATTACAGCGCCAACCATTGGGATTAGCCCAATATCGATTCCTGCCGGTATATATCTGGTTCCCTTCATCTTGCCTGATCTTTTATCTGACTAATGAAGGATTAATATTACAGCGCCAACCATTGGGATTAGCCCAATATCGATTCCCGGCATATCTAGCTTGCCTCGGAGTGACGGACTCGCAGGTACGCATACGATTTAGGGATATCGTACTTCTCTATGTTCATCTGACTGTTGACTAATATATGAGTGCAATCATAGGACCAGCCACCGGGGCTGATTCTCTTATGACTCCTGGCATTTCTCAGATGCCTACGGATGATGGATCTACAGGTATGCAGATGACCTTATTATCCCAATCCTCCTCATTTGTCTAAATTTTCATTTTGACTAATAAAAAGGTGCCACGATAGGACCAGCCGCTTGGGCCGATACTCTTATGTCTCTTGGCATTCCGTCTGCATCTGAGGACGGTGGGATTGCAGGTATGCATACGATCTTCTTGTCCGATTCTCCTTATTTGTCCAAATTTCCATTTGGCTAATACCGGAGTATAACTATAGGACCGGCCGTTGGGCCTGATACTACTACAGTTTCCGGGGTTGAAAATCTGCATAGAAGTGACGTCTCCCCGCCCTTGCCGAGTGATATGAGCAATCCGCCTGCAGGGGTTGATATACCCTCTTCTGCTGCTGTCTCAGAGCCTGTCGAGCCTGTCGGATCTCAACCTGAGGGGACGTCCGTTGGCGTTGGTATGCTCAGAACTTGCCTTTTGAATTTCCTTATCGTATTCGATAATCCGCTGAACTTCTATGTTGTTGCTTGTAGGATCTCGATCTTCCCTATACGAGCGTGTCCGCGCCCTTTTGGTCGATACTGATCCTGACAGAGAGGCTTTTCGTACGGACCTCAGCTTCTTCACTGCCTTTTATAACGGCCTGATCGAGAAACTTCTTCATAGAGGAGGCGGCTTCGATCAGTTCAGGCGTTCCTTTTCTCGCCACATGATGATGATGAGGGAAGAAGGATACCCGGAATTGGCCGACTCCTTCACTACCGATTTCGCTGCCCTGGAGTCAGAGATACGAGAGTTGAAGGAGTTGGAGGTTAACGGGGCTTCTTCTTTCGTGTCCTCTCAGTTGGAGATTAGGATGGCACAGTGGCGTGACCTGAAATCTTCCATCGGGTGCGAGCTTCAGTCACACGAGAGCTC
>NW_017973134.1:11076-26309 GCF_001876935.1 Asparagus officinalis | reverse complement strand
CGAATATGTAGACTTCGCCATTGTTATGGGAATAGGCTACCCAGCAACGTGTATTAGACGTTGACTTATCCCTACTTTAGGCTTCGGGATAAAATTCCCCGCGCGTGTGAGGCACGGATTATGGTGTTATTAATAACAATCTGCCACAATGTTGAATATGTGGTCTTTTGTCCTTTTTACGGTCAAAGACTAACCGGCAACGCGTGTTAGGCGCTGACTCATCCCTTCTTAGGCTTCGGGATGAAATTCCCCAGACTGGAATTCTGGTGTCTTCTTCAATCGGTGAAAGACTAAACCGGCAACGCGTGTTAGGCGTTGACTCATCCCTTCTTAGGCTTCGGGATGAAACACAATGTCGAATATGTCTGGTGTCTTCTTCAATCGGTGAAAGACTAAACCGGCAACGCGTGTTAGGCGTTGACTTATCCCTACTTAGGCTTCGGGATAAAATTCCCCAGACTGGAATTCTGGTGTCTTCTTCAATCGGTGAAAGACTAAACCGGCAACGCGTGTTAGGCGTTGACTTATCCCTTCTTAGGCTTCGGGATAAAATTCCCCGTGCATCAAGTGCCCGGATTGGAAGTTGAGGATTGTGTCTTTTTTAAGAGCAAAGACAGACTAGGAAATGGGAGAGGAAGAAATTTATATTCTATCTCCCGGCGCTGAAGAGGAAGAATTTTATATTCTATCTTCAGCTGGAAAGGAAACTCGAGGTGGGATCTCCACCCCCAGAATCCTGCAGGATGAAACTAAGAGTGAGATCTCCACTCCGAGAATCGGAAAGGTTCAAACGACTCTAACTTTTATAGGATTGGTCATTTGAATCAGAAGAATCCTTCATTCATTGAGGAGAAAGCCCGATTTTCAACCCTAACTTTTATAGGTTTGGTGGAAAAGGGGACAAAGGTGGATTTTCGTTTATCGAAAAGGAATGACTCGGTCTTAGTCTTAACTATTTGTAGGCTTGACTAAGTGAGATCGGGAACAATCCTAACTTTTATAGATTTGACTGTTCAAATTGAAAGTGGACCTCTCGTTCATGGAAGGAATCGAGACAGGTGATTAGGACCTAGCACGTTAAGTCTGAGAAATGCCAATGACGGGCAGATGGAAATGTTGGTGGATCCACTGTCGTTTAATTTGATCAGCGGATGGTTTGGTGAGGAAAGATTAACCTATCAGAGGATTAGATCTCATCTCACAAAAATAACTCATAAGAGTTAGAGAATTTTTTGATAAAAATAAGAAGAGACATTCTGACCTTCAGAGTTCGAATGTAGATTTCTTATTCGTCAATTCCACAATGACTGGGTTATCCCTAAGAATACCCATGTGGTATTCTTCTGGGAACTTCCCGATACATTGGTTATCCTGAAGATACTAAGGATAGTATTTTTTCAGGAACTTGCCGTTTATCGGCATCATAAGCCGGTCACCGTCCTTGGTGATAAGGCGATATGCGCCACTCGAGTAGACTGTTTCCGCTACGAATGGTCCCTCCCATTTGGGTTCAAATTTACCCTTCTTTTTGGAATTAAGGATCATAGGCCGCTTTTCAGCTAGAACCAAATCCCCTTCTTTGAAACTCCTTTGTCGAACCTTTTTGTCGAAGGCTCGAGAAATTCTAGCTTGGTAAAACTCAATATGCTGTTGAGCTTCAAGGCGCTCTTCATCGAGCCTCTCGAGTTCTTCGAGGCATTTCTGATGTTGTTCTTCGGTCGTCATCTGGGTTGAAAGAGCGATCCGAAGAGATGGGATTTGAATCTCCAATGGAAGAACAGCTTCACATCCGTATACCAGCGAGTACGGTGTTGCTCCCGTTGGTGTGCGCACCGTGGTCTGATAGGCCCATAGAGCCGCGCCAAGCTTGTCATCCCAATCTCGTTTATTCGTTTTCACGATTTTTAACAAGAGTTTGATGATAGTCTTGTTAAAGGCTTCAGCTAATCCATTTGCTGTAGGATTATAAGCCGTTGACGAGATGTCCTGAATTTTAAACTTTTCGCAGAACCTTATGAAGGCGTTGCTGACAAACTGAGGACTGTTGTCATGTATGATTCGTCTTGGAACACCATACCTATAGATGATATAGTGCTTGATGAATGCAATGACATTACTCGTTTTAACTTCTCTGAGCGGAACTACTTCAGCCTATTTGGAGAAGTAATCGGTAATTGCCAGGATGAACCGGTCGCCTTTGACTGATGGGGGATTTATAGGGCTAACAATGTCCATTCCCCAAGTCTCGAACGACCATGACGTAACCGAAGGATGTAGATGCTCCGGAGATTGGTGCATGTAATTCGCATGTATTTGACATGCATCACACTTTCGGGCATATGTGACTGCATCACTCATCATGGAAGGCCAAAAATACCCCATTCTTCTGATGCGATCATAGAGCTTAGGACCAGGTTGGTGTGCGCCACATTCTCCTTCATGCGCCTCCCTAAGGACCTCTTTAGCTTCTTTAGTTGATAGGCAACGCAATAGCAACCCATCGTACCCCCTGCGGTATAGCGTTCGATTCTCCGTATTATAGTAGAATCTTGGTGCTCTTCGCCTGATCGACTCTCTTTCCTTCACATCTTCTGGCAAGATTCCATGCAAGACGTACTCGATGATGGGGAAACGCCAATCTCGTGGTTCGAACTCGATTTGAGTAGCGTGCGCCTCTTGAACCTCTTCTTCCTTGGCATCTTCATTGTAAAACGGTATTAGAAGTTGGTGAGTTCTTACCGTAACAAACTGCTCTGTTTCGGGAGGCTGCGCCAGTGACACAGCCAATGCTGCTAACGCGTCTGCATAAGTATTCTGTAGTCGTGGAATATGTTCGATAAAGAATCCATCGAATGATTCCGCTATCTCCACTGCCATCTTATGGTATGGAATTAAATCTTGACTTCGGACTTCATATTCTCCTTGGACTTGCTTGACTATTAGCTGAGAATCACCGAAAGCCTCGAGATATTCAACCCCCAGCTCTTTGGCGAAATTGAGTCCTATAATCAATGCGTTATACTCTGTTACATTATTCGAGCATGGCTCGGTTAGCGAGTAGGCTCGAGGCATCACATGTTTTCCTAGGGAAACTAAGACAACTCCCACTCCGGAAGAAATCTTCGATCTTCCAGGAGCACCTGTGACAATAGCTGCTCGGGAAGCGCCATCGAAGTACAAACGCCATACTTGTTGGTGCGAAGTTGCGTTGACTTCGTGGGCTTCATCGGGTAGATCGTCATATATCTCGGCGGTGTCCGTAGTTGGATTAGCTGCCAGGAGATCACAGATGGCCTGCCCTTTTACCGACTTCTGTTGTTTAAAATGTAAGTCGTATTGGGACAAGAGTAAGGCCCATTTTGCTAATCGCCAGCTCATGGAAGCTGGTTGAGTCATGAATATTCGAACCGGATGAACTTTAGAGATGACATAAATGGTCTGCCCAACCAGATAATGCCGCATCTTCTGAATATCAAACACCAAGGCGAGGCATTCTCTCTCAATCATAGGATATCGAGATTCGGCGCCTATCATGGTTCGGCTCAAATAATATACTGCCTGCTCATGACCGTTATCGTCATCTTGTGCAAGTAATGCACTTAATGAGTGGCTCGTCGCCTTGACATAAATCAAGAACGGTTTGCCCGATTTCGGTGCAACGAGTACAGGAGGTTTCGAGAGATATTCTTTAATACTCTTGAATGCCTTTTGACAAGCGTCATCCCATACAAAAGACACGCCCTTCTTTGCGAGCTTGGAGAATGGTTGGCATTTTCCTGAGAGGTTCGAGATGAACCGACGAATATAAGCTAATCGCCCTTGCAATCCTCTGAGCTCCTTGAGGTTTCTCGGAGGCTGCAATTCATTAATCGCCTTTACCTTATCAGGATCGATGTGAATACCTTTGGTGGTGACGATGAATCTCAGGAATTTACCACTAGACATTCCGAGGAAAGACTTGGTAGGATTCATCTTCAATTGATGGGCTCGCATCAAGTCGAACATGGTCTTCAAGTCCTTAATGTGATCTTTTTTATCACGACTTTTCACGACCAAATCATCTACGTAGCATTCGACAGTCTTTCGGAGATGCTCCTGAAAGATCTTTGACATGGCTCGTTGATATGTAGCACCTGCATTCTTCAAGCCGAAGGGCATAACCGTGTAGCAGAAGACGCCGAGAGGCGTTCTAAATGCAGTATGCTTTTCATCATCTGGATGCATCTTTATTTGGTTATAACCAGAGAAACCATCCATGAAAGACATCCTCTCAAACCCGCACGTATTGTCGATGATAACATCCGCGATGGGAAGGGGAAAATCATCTTTTGGGCAAGCGGTGTTGAGGTCTCTAAAGTCAATACAAACCTTGATCTTCCCGTTCTTTTTAAGGACTGGGACAATATTGGCAAGCCACTCTGGATGTTGCTCTTCCCTAATGAAGCCAGAGTCGACAAGCTTTTTAACCTCAGCTTCGATCGCTTCCATCAATTGCTGACGAAACCGTCTTTGTTGTTGTTTGACAGGTTTGACATCCGACTTAATATTGAGGCGATGCACTGCTACGTTTGGATCGAGCCCCGGCATGTCTTCATAATTCCAGGCGAACACATCGATGTACTCCCTGATAAGAGAGATCAACTCTTCTTTCTCTTCGGGTAGGAGACTGTCGCTAATGAATATAGGCTTCGGATTATCTTCGCTGCCCATATTTACCTGGAGTACTTGATCTTCGGTAGGAGGCTCTCTTTGCTCGAACCTATCACCATACTGCATGTTTAGGTGATGAACCCAAGGATCTTCCCACGTCGGCATCTGGTCGTCTTCCTCTATTGCGGTAGGATCGACCGTGACCATGTTTGACATCAACCTTTTGAACGTCTCGCCAAGGCTAGCGTCGGAACCCCCAGCCGAAGAGTCGGAAGAGTATCCTTTTCTAGCCTTGTTAGCAATCTGATCGATGATTTGCCAGCAACATTCGTCGTCGGATGAGGAGACATAGCCAAGACCTCTTTTATGACGATAATAATCATCGGGTTTTCCCTTCGGTACATAGGCCATTCGAGGTGGAACTCGTGGACCTCGACCAAAGAAAAGACCTTCTCCAAGTGTGAAGTCATACCCATACTTCTCCATTAGATCGCGCGCTTTTGCGTCGCGGACCTCGACCGAAGCAAAGACCTGCTCCAAGTGTGAATTCATACCCATACTTCTCCATTAGATCGCGCGCTTTTGCGTCATATCTAAATAGATGAGGGGCAGGTTTATCTTCATCGTCTTCTTCTTCTAAGAAGTGATCGGGCATCGGAGCTTCTTTTCCTTTGCCGTAGACGACTTCTTTTCCACCCCCTATTCCCACAGGGATGACAAGCGTCGCTCTGTATGGATCTTGTACCTGCTTTTTCGTCATGCAAAATGATTGAAGAGGCATATACAAATCAGGGTTATCATAAAGCTTTTTAGTGACATTATCAAGACACATCGAGTACTCTAAATCATCGTTTATTGATAGTTCTTCGGCAAGTTGCCAATTACAACTATTCTCCGATGATTCTTCATCATCAAGATTGATTACAATGGGTACAATGTCATTAAGTACAAAACCACCATCATAATCAAACCCGGATTCGGTGTCAGCTTCATCTCCGCTGTCCGTTCCTTGGGCCGGTGATTCAGTATCGGATTCAGCGCCGTATAGAAGGGAATCGGTGAAATAGTTTTCCAATCCCTTAAACGGTTGCTTATCCGCGACCACCGTCTTGACTTCATTATTTGAGTCCACGTACTTGAGGCATTGATGCAGAGTTGACGGGACTATAAGGTTACCGTGGATCCAAGGTCGACCCAACAGTAAGTTATAGGACGTTTCTGCATCAATCACATAGCAAGTAACTTCTGATTTTAAATCCCCAATCTGGCATTTGATTCGAATCTTCCCCAAGGGTCTGGACCCGCTGGTGTTGAATCCGTAAATCGTAGTGCCAGTGGAAGCTAGTTTGCTCGTCGGGATTCCGAGATGATGCATCAATCGGAATGGCATTATGCTAACAGCGGAACCCGGATCAACTTGGATCCGGTTGACCATGCTGGAGCCAATGTGCCCGGTAAAATATAAGGGCCGATCATGTTTTGAGTTCTTCGTCTGCATATCTTCTTTGGTGAAAGAGATGCATGGAAAATGATGCGCCGCTAGGTTGCAATGCTGAGCTGACGGCTCTGGCCCTTCAGGGGATGGCTTGATCCGAGTTAGAAAAGCTTCAGAATCACTCAAGGCTTCTTGCAGCGCTTTCCTTGTATCCTTGGACAGGCGCAATAACTCATATAGGGTTATCCTAGCCGGGATATTGGCCAACTGCGCCATGATGTCGAAATGGGGTGGAGAGCTCGCTGTTTGCGGAAAAAGTTGTTGTATTAATTGCTGCATTCATTACAACTTCAATCGTTACAATGAAACAAAAAGATAGCCTTTTTATCTCTTGGCGTAAAGGCTCTTTTCCCTTCTCCTTCTGCTGGACTTTCTCCGTAGCTATAGGCGTTGGGGGAATTGCTGCAATTCCTAGCTCCGCCAATGTCTTGGTAGGAGGGGTTTTGGCACCTAATTGCTCGGAAGCATCTGGGTACTTGTAGTGATACTCATTCCCGCTCCGAGTGGCGAAGGTTTCCTGCTCATCTTCAGAAAGTGGGAAGGCCGGAATTCTGTCGTCATCTTTTCCTGGAATGGCAGAAGCTCCATAACAAGACTTACCTTTCCCTTTTGACTTTTTCTTGGAAGAGGTTCCAGTCCATTGCTCGTCTCCGATCAAATCTGGATGAACCCAAAGAATTTCACCATTAGGGGCTGTGTGTGGCACGAGTCCCTTCTGGCGCTGCTTGTGAGGATCATCGTTCACCGTCTTCACTGCTGCCTTTATTACTGGCTCAAGCTGGAACTGGTTCACGGGAAAAGAGCCGAAGCTAATCGTCACTGCATTTGCTCCGACTCTCTTCTCCTTGGGCTGCTTCATGGTGATGACCCCGACATCGATGAGAGCTTGGATCTTGTCCTTAAGAGCATAGCATACCTTGGTAGGATGGTGCACCGCTCTATGAAATGCGCAGTATTTTGGATCATTGACTCTCTTGGCATCTTCCTGATCCTGGATTGGAGGCAGTTTGATCTTGTTATTCTCAACGAGGTACTTGAAGATACCGGGAACTTCATCCTCTTTGAACGAATAGACTTTTGGGAACTTTGGCTCTGAAGCTTTTGGCCTCGGGGTCTGCTGTTGCCACCTTGGTTGTTGAGGCGCCTTTTGCTGCTGCTGCTGCGGCTGTGCTTGCACCTCGAACGTCTGATTCGCGTCCACGGCATTTGCATGTGCTTTTCCTCTTCCCTTAGGGGCGAAGTTTGGTTGCGGAGCATTATTAGCTATTTGACCCCTTTCTGCCTTCTTCCTTTTGAGGAATCGTTCGGCTCGTTCTCCTCGCACCTTCAGATCCTTCCAGGTCTTTGACCCCTCGCACCTTCAGGTCCTTCCAGGTCTTTGATGGCGCCGTTCCCATAGATTCAAGGATATCCAAGGTGAGATTGTTGTGACAGGTCTCGAGGATGAAATCTTCGCTGACCGGATCCCTACAATTCATTGCTTTACTCCGGAACCTCTTCACAAAGTTCTCGACTGTCTCACCATTCTTCTGTTTCTCCTCAAACAGAGTGCTGATTGAGACCTCGGTGTCGTCATCGAAGAAGTTCGTCAGAAACATGTCCTCCATGTCGTCCCAACTGCTGATGCTCCCCGGCTTGAGGCGACGATACCAATCGAAGGCCGCTCCGCGAAGAGTGCCAACGAATGACCGTACCATCAAGGGTTCGTTGCCGGAGATTATTCCTAAATGGGACTTAAAGTATATCAAGTGTTGGGTAGGGGAACCCTTTCCATCAAACGGCGTAAAGTTGATTAAATTGAACTTTGCCGGGTACGGAATCGATTCCCACTCCCTTGGATATGGACATGGTATACCGGATCTTTTTACCTCTTGAGCATTCATCAATGCATTGATTTTGCTCTCCAAGTCCTTCATCTTTTTGTCTTCACTCGTTTCTATTTTCGAGTGGTTTTGGGGAGAGGTAATGTGGTCTTCTTTGGCATTATCATCTACAGGACCACCTCCGTTGTCGTTGTTGACAGGGGGAATAATGACATTATTCCCTTCCCGTTCATTCTCTTCTTGGTTCTGATGATTGGGTCGAGTGGGCTCCTCTTGATGAGTTGTCAAAGCTGCGAGTTGCTGATCGTGCATCTCCCTCATCCGCTGTAGGGTCATTTCCATCTCGAATTTGAAAGCTTCTTTCTGCCGAGTTAGGGCGTCTTCAAGCATTTTGTTCATTTGTTCGGCACTGATCATGAGTACCTCGCGGGGTTGTCCCTCGCTGGATACCGTGTTGTCCGAAGCAATTGCGGAGCCGGCATCTGATGCTTCATCTTCTGATGGTAATCTCGTCCGAACCCTACCATAAGTCCCTCGTGTAATGGTTCCGGACTGTAGGTGAGTTAGATACCAGGGTACCAACGGAATTGACTCGGGATTGTCCCCTGTCGATGCCCCTTTGCTGGCCATGTTGATGGTGACCTTCGGGAATTCTCTGTCTTTGACTATCCTTCTTCTTCGCTGGAAACGCCTAGGCTTAGCTTCAGACGTTCCGGTGGAAATTCTGTCAAATACTGAAATTCTCCTTGGGGTTTGAGCACAAGAGCATTCTGACAGCACTGCCTTGATTATATTGGCGCACGGGCAGCGAGACTCCATGTCCTGCACATACTTCTTTCGAGATTTCCCCATACCACCAGCTCTATAGTACAGCTCATCAGCTTGGTAACTGGAGCAACCTATAGAGTGTTGGCATGTGCTCCTTGGTAAAACACCATCATCCTCAGATGAGTGTGCTTCCCCTTTGGCATGGGATGTTTTGTTAGTTTTCTCAAAAGTGGCCCGTTCAAGTTTACGTTTTTGTGAACATAAAAATTGAACGGGCTCTTGTATTTCGACTCGCAATCCGATGCGGTCGGTGATAGGGGCTTTCCCTTTCTCATCTTTCGTGGGGGGATTAATTCGACCCCCAGTTTGATTTGAAACTTGGTGACCTTTCAATGGACCCAAGCGCTCCTTGATAGGTACTTTACCTCGATTCCCTGGTAAGGGACCGAGGCGACCTTTCACAGGAACCTTGGAGGTTGAAGGGTCTGTTTTCATACCTGACCCTACCGGAGGTGCCGGGGTAAGGGGAACAGGATTTGGCCTTGGTGAAGGTTGGGCAGCAACTTCTTTCACTTTTGTCTTAGGCGTTGGGTTCGCCTTTAGCACCCACGTCTGTTTGAGTTTTGGCGGAGTCTTGACCGCCTCTTCTTTCTGCATCTCCTCTGCTTTCTTCAAGAGAGCTCGGGCATGCGCAAGGAGTGCACGGCGCTTCCTGATTCTCTCTTCAAGAGTGGAGCGGTTCCTTGTAACACGCACCCACTTGTTTGTTCCTGCTTGAGAGGAGGGGCTGGTTATATACCTTTGTTGCTCTTGGCGTTGTCTCGCTTTGAGATCTTCGCTGTAGCGGACCCCATCCATAGGCTCCAAAGCCTTGGCCATTTGACGAGCAAGACGTTGACGCCGCCTTTGGAGTGCCCTCTTTGATATAGCTGGAGCGCCTTCAGTAGCCACCTTCTTAGGGGAGGAGCCCAGATCTGCGATCTTGACCACGTTGGGCAACGCGGAGTCGCCACGTGGTGCAAGTGCAGCGATGGCTAAGGGATCTTGGGTCTTTGAGCCGAAGGTCCCACGAACGACTCTGGAGGAGGATGCCTTCTTTCGCCTACTTGGAGAGGCGGATCTGGAGGAGGAGGAAGAGAGGTATTCTTCGTACTTCTGCTGGTCGAACTCGTACTCGACCTCTTCGTTCACCCGGATCTTGAGGGCCGGTTGCGTCACGACGGCGTCGGTTGCGATGCCGTTGGCTCCCACTGTGGTCGCCAGCTTGTTTTCGGTGAAAGTCGGTGTTTTCATTGCTTTTGAATCTGTTACAACTTCAAACGTTACAACAAGAATGCAACTAAAACAAAGATTACAACTTTATCGAAAATAAACACGAGATCCCGTTTTGGTGCGGTCTCGCTTGCGTGGGTCTTTGGCCTGTGACGGGGATGTTGATATCCGTGGACCACCGGGGCAATCAGATCCGGTCCGGATAAATCGGACAGAGTTTCGTCGATCCGCGTGAGATCTAGAAACTTCTAATCCAGAAATATCGGACAGAACTTCGTCGATCCGCGTGAGATCTAGAAGTTCTAAGCGTATACCTCGGCTAAAGCGAGGTAATAGCTCTTCTTAGTATTAACGCTAAAGGCTAATACTAAGGAAGGATGAGAACGGGTGATGAAGGCTGATTTAGACCTCTCCTCCTCGGTTGAAGTGCTCGATCAGTGTTTGCTGCAGCAGGGCTTCGCCGAGGCTCTCCAAAAATCCAGATCCTTCCAAATGAGGTAAGGGGGTCCTATTTATAGGAAAACAAGAGGGGGGGCGTCCGCACAGATCTAGGACACCCCAGGGGTGTCCGCACAGATCTGGGACACCCTTGGGGTGTCTCCAAAAATCCGAGACACCCCTAGGGTGTCTCGGAAATTCCGAGACACCCTTGGGGTGTCTCGGAAATTCCGAGACACCCCTAGGGGTGTCTCGGAAAATCCGAGACACCCCTAGGGTGTCTCGGAAATTCCGAGACACCCTTGGGGTGTCTCGGAAATTCCGAGACACCCCTAGGGGTGTCTCGGAATTTCCGAGACACCCCAAGGGTGTCTCGGAAATTCCGAGACACCCTAGGGGTGTCTCGGATTTTCCGAGACACCCCTAGGGGTGTCTCGGAATTTCCGAGACACCCCAAGGGTGTCTCGGAAATTCCGAGACACCCTAGGGGTGTCTCGGATTTTTGGAGACACCCCAAGGGTGTCCCAGATCTGTGCGGACACCCCTGGGGTGTCCTAGATCTGTGCGGACGCCCCCCCTCTTGTTTTCCTATAAATAGGACCCCCTTACCTCATTTGGAAGGATCTGGATTTTTGGAGAGCCTCGGCGAAGCCCTGCTGCAGCAAACACTGATCGAGCACTTCAACCGAGGAGGAGAGGTCTAAATCAGCCTTCATCACCCGTTCTCATCCTTCCTTAGTATTAGCCTTTAGCGTTAATACTAAGAAGAGCTATTACCTCGCTTTAGCCGAGGTATACGCTTAGAACTTCTAGATCTCACGCGGATCGACGAAGTTCTGTCCGATATTTCTGGATTAGAAGTTTCTAGATCTCACGCGGATCGACGAAACTCTGTCCGATTTATCCGGACCGGATCTGATTGCCCCGGTGGTCCACGGATATCAACATCCCCGTCACAGGCCAAAGACCCACGCAAGCGAGACCGCACCAAAACGGGATCTCGTGTTTATTTTCGATAAAGTTGTAATCTTTGTTTTAGTTGCATTCTTGTTGTAACGTTTGAAGTTGTAACAGATTCAAAAGCAATGAAAACACCGACTTTCACCGAAAACAAGCTGGCGACCACAGTGGGAGCCAACGGCATCGCAACCGACGCCGTCGTGACGCAACCGGCCCTCAAGATCCGGGTGAACGAAGAGGTCGAGTACGAGTTCGACCAGCAGAAGTACGAAGAATACCTCTCTTCCTCCTCCTCCAGATCCGCCTCTCCAAGTAGGCGAAAGAAGGCATCCTCCTCCAGAGTCGTTCGTGGGACCCTCGGCTCAAAGACCCAAGATCCCTTAGCCATCGCTGCACTTGCACCACGTGGCGACTCCGCGTTGCCCAACGTGGTCAAGATCGCAGATCTGGGCTCCTCCCCTAAGAAGGTGGCTACTGAAGGCGCTCCAGCTATATCAAAGAGGGCACTCCAAAGGCGGCGTCAACGTCTTGCTCGTCAAATGGCCAAGGCTTTGGAGCCTATGGATGGGGTCCGCTACAGCGAAGATCTCAAAGCGAGACAACGCCAAGAGCAACAAAGGTATATAACCAGCCCCTCCTCTCAAGCAGGAACAAACAAGTGGGTGCGTGTTACAAGGAACCGCTCCACTCTTGAAGAGAGAATCAGGAAGCGCCGTGCACTCCTTGCGCATGCCCGAGCTCTCTTGAAGAAAGCAGAGGAGATGCAAAAAGAAGAGGCGGTCAAGACTCCGCCAAAACTCAAACAGACGTGGGTGCTAAAGGCGAACCCAACGCCTAAGACAAAAGTGAAAGAAGTTGCTGCCCAACCTTCACCAAGGCCAAATCCTGTTCCCCTTACCCCGGCACCTCCGGTAGGGTCAGGTATGAAAACAGACCCTTCAACCTCCAAGGTTCCTGTGAAAGGTCGCCTCGGTCCCTTACCAGGGAATCGAGGTAAAGTACCTATCAAGGAGCGCTTGGGTCCATTGAAAGGTCACCAAGTTTCAAATCAAACTGGGGGTCGAATTAATCCCCCCACGAAAGATGAGAAAGGGAAAGCCCCTATCACCGACCGCATCGGATTGCGAGTCGAAATACAAGAGCCCGTTCAATTTTTATGTTCACAAAAACGTAAACTTGAACGGGCCACTTTTGAGAAAACTAACAAAACATCCCATGCCAAAAGGGAAGCACACTCATCCGAGGATGATGGTGTTTTACCAAGGAGCACATGCCAACACTCTATAGGTTGCTCCAGTTACCAAGCTGATGAGCTGTACTATAGAGCTGGTGGTATGGGGAAATCTCGAAAGAAGTATGTGCAGGACATGGAGTCTCGCTGCCCGTGCGCCAACATAATCAAGGCAGTGCTGTCAGAATGCTCTTGTGCTCAAACCCCAAGGAGAATTTCAGTATTTGACAGAATTTCCACCGGAACGTCTGAAGCTAAGCCTAGGCGTTTCCAGCGAAGAAGAAGGATAGTCAAAGACAGAGAATTCCCGAAGGTCACCATCAACATGGCCAGCAAAGGAGCATCGACAGGGGACAATCCCGAGTCAATCCCGTTGGTACCCTGGTATCTAACTCACCTACAGTCCGGAACCATTACACGAGGGACTTATGGTAGGGTTCGGACGAGATTACCATCAGAAGATGAAGCATCAGATGCCGGCTCCGCAATTGCTTCGGACAACACGGTATCCAGCGAGGGACAACCCCGCGAGGTACTCATGATCAGTGCCGAGCAGATGAACAAAATGCTTGAAGACGCCCTAGCTCGGCAGAAAGAAGCTTTCAAATTCGAGATGGAAATGACCCTACAGCGGATGAGGGAGATGCACGATCAGCAACTCGCAGCTTTGACAACTCATCAAGAGGAGCCCACTCGACCCAATCATCAGAACCAAGAAGAGAATGAACGGGAAGGGAATAATGTCATCATTCCCCCTGTCAACAACGACAACGGAAGTGGTCCGGTAGATGATAATGCCAAAGAAGACCACATTACCTCTCCCCAAAACCACTCGAAAATAGAAACGAGTGAAGACAAAAAGATGAAAGACTTGGAGAGCAAAATCAATGCATTGATGAATGCTCAAGAGGTAAAAAGGTCAGGTATACCGTGTCCATATCCGAGGGAGTGGGAATCAATTCCATATCCGGCAAAGTTCAATCTCATTAACTTTACGCCGTTTGATGGAAAGGGTTCCCCTACCCAACATTTAATCTATTTCAAGTCTCACCTAGGAACAATCTCCGGCAACGAACCCTTGATGGTACGGTCATTCGTTGGCACTCTTCGCGGAGCGGCCTTCGATTGGTATCGTCGCCTCAAGCCGGGGAGCATCGGCAGTTGGGACGACATGGAAGACATGTTCTTGACGAACTTCTTTGATGATGACACTGAGGTCTCGATCAGCACTCTGTTTGAGGAGAAACAGAAAAATGGTGAGACAGTCGAAAACTTTGTGAAAAGGTTTCGAAATAAAGCAATGAATTGCAGAGACCCGGTCAGCGAAGATTTCATCCTCGAGACCTGTCACAACAATCTCACCTTGGATATCCTTGAATCTATGGGAACGGCGCCATCAAAGACCTGGAAGGACCTGAAGGTGCGAGGGGAAAGAGCCGAACGATTCATCAAAAGGAAGAAGGCGGAAAGGGGCCAAATACCAAATAACGCTCCGCAACCGAACTTCACCCCTAGGGGTAAAGGAAAAGCGCATGCGAACGCCGTGAACGCAAATCAAACGTTCGAGGTGCAAGCGCAACCGCAGCAGCAGCAGCAGCAAAAGGCACCTCAACAACCAAGGTGGCAACAACAAACCCCGAGGCCGAAAGCTTCGGAGCCAAAGTTCCCGAAAGTTTATTCATTCAGAGAGGACGAAGTTCCTGGGATCTTCAAATACCTCGTGGAGAATAATAAAATCAAATTGCCTCCAGTTCAGGATCAGGAAGATGCCAAGAGGATTAATGATCCGAAGTACTGTGCATTCCACAGAGCGGTGCACCACCCCACCAAGGTATGCTATGCTCTTAAGGACAAGATCCAGGCTCTCATCGACGTCGGGGTCATCACAATGAAGCAGCCAAAGGAGAAGAAAGTGGGTGCGAATGCAGTCACGATTGGCTTCGGCTCCTTTCCCGTGAGCCAGTTCCAGCTTGAGCCGGTAATAAAAGCAGCAGTGAAGACGGTGAACGATGATCCTCACAAGCAGCGCCAGAAAGGACTCGTGCCACACACAGCCCCTAATGGCGAGATTCTTTGGGTTCATCCAGATCTGATCGGAGACGAACAGTGGACTGGGACCTCTTCCAAGAAGAAATCAAAAGGGAAAGGCAGATCTTGTTATGGGGTGTCCGCTATTCCAGGAAGGGACGATGACAGAATTCCGGCCTTCCCACTTTCTGAAGATGAGCAGGAAACATTCGCCACTCGGAGCGGGAACGAGTACCACTACAAGTACCCGGATGCTTCCGAGCAATTAGGTACCAACACTCCTCCGTCCAAGACGTTGGCAGAACTGGGAATAGCAGCAATTCCCCCGACGCCTATAGCCGCGGAAAGAGTCCAACAGAAGGAGAAAGGAAAAGAGCCTTTACGCCAGGAGACCCAAAACCCGAGGCAGTCTCGATTCAATCATCCGATTGGAAGAGACAAACCGGGGAATGCGAGCTCTCCACCTCATTTCGACATCATGGCGCAATTAGCCAATATCCCGGCTAGGATAACCCTTTACGAGTTATTGCGCCTGTCCAAGGATACAAGGAAAGCATTACAGGAGGCT
>NW_017973134.1:0-5186 GCF_001876935.1 Asparagus officinalis | reverse complement strand
CTCTCCAAAATTTCCAACCCTCTCAAATGAACAAGGGGGTGGCCTATTTATAGGCTACCCTCACTGTGCCTTGGGCACAGTGTGGCCGGCCACCTAGGTGGCTCGGCGGCCACCGAGCCACCAATAGGTGGCTCGGCCACCGAGCCACCACCTGGTGGCTCGGTGGTGGCCGAGCCACCTTGGTGGCCGCCGAGCCACCAAGGAGGTGGCTCGGCCTCCGAGCCACCATTTGGTGGCTCGGAGGTGGCCGAGCCACCCCAAGGTGGCTCGGCCACCGAGCCACCTAGGTGGCTCGGCCGAGCCACCACTTGGTGGCTCGGCCACCGAGCCTCCTTGGTGGCTCGGTGAGCCGACCTCCAGGTGTTTGTCGTTTTGCCTCTTTGTGCCCGTTTTCCGGTTTTGTAGTTGATAGGTTCGGATTCGATTTGCTGATCTGATTTGGCAGTAAATCCGGATCCCGATTAGGCAGTAAATCCGCTTCTGAGTTGGAGTCCGAAACCGATCTTGATTCGATCGTCATTCGTCCGAGTATGCCTTTGGTTGGATGACTCGTTGACTCTTCGAACACTTGGCTTGATCCCGCACGCGAATGGACGTATTCCGTTGCTTGCGTGCGATTAGTCAATCTCGTCGTCTCGTTGGTTTGTCGGTTTGTGCCGAGCTGAGCTAAGGGACCTATAAGCAATTTTATATGCCTACAGATACCCCCTCCAAAGTATTTCAGTCTCGTTCTTTTATAGAAGAGTCTGGAATACTTTGGATATGATTGTCCCCACCTTCAGTCGGTGTAATGGGACCTTGGAATGACTTGTGTTCTTGATTCCTTCAATCCTTCAGGCTATTCGGTGCTTTGTCGAATGTCTGTAAGGGTTCCGGTGCTGCATTTATTGTCTGACCGTTTGTCGGAGATTTTGAACCTTGAAGTCGATTCCTGATTTTTGATCTTCAGCTCGTAGAATTGACCATCGATTGCTGGCGTCGAGTTTTTATGTGCAACGCGTTGTCCGGCGTTGTGTTGTTGAGTTATCCTTAAGAATATTTTTTAGAAAAATACTCTCCAGAAACTTCTCAACCAAAATTAGGGAACAGTTTATACTCATATACCTTATTGGAGTAAGAAGCAGTTTATACTCGTATACTTTTCGGAGTATTGATTCTTTCATTGCAACGCATTGATAGGCGTTGACCTAGGGTTACGCGTTGTCCGGCGTTGACCCTGGGGTTTTGACCGTCGTACGTTGACCTTTTTGCTTGCAACGCGTTGACTGGCGTTGACCTAGGGTTATGCGTTGACCGGCGTTAACCCTAGGGTTTCGAACGTCGTACGTTGAATTTTTGCTCGCAACGCGTTGACTGGCGTTGACCTAAGGTTACGCGTTGTCCGGCGTTGACCCTGGGGTTTTGACCGTCGTACGTTGACCTTTTGATCGCAACGCGTTGACTGGCGTTGACCTAAGGTTACGCGTTGTCTGGCGTAGACCTTAGGGTTTTGAACGTCGTATGTTGCTCAGGTCACGAGACCAACTAAAGAAGCTGATGCGTCAGTGACTTTCGTATTTATAGGATTTTTGGCAAATCCTCAGCCATCAACGGGTTTGATGCGCCTTTACCGACTACCGTTTGAGTCGGGCTAGCATGCGGATTGTTTTAAGTCCGTTCCGCATGTGACGTTATGCTAAAAGAGTTAACTCTTTTAGTGCTACGATATTGAATACGTAGACTTCGTCTTTCTCCTGTGAAAAGACTAAACAGCAACGTGTATCAGACGTTGACTTAGGATTTTTGGCAAATCCTCAGCCCTCAACGGATTTGTCATGCTTTTACCGATTACCGTTTGAATCGGGCTTACATGCGGATTGTCTTAAGTCCGTTCCGCATGTGACGTTGTGCTAAAGGAATGAACTCCCTTAGACTTGATGCTACGACTTCGAATACGTAGACTTCGTCTTTCTCACGGGAATAGACTACCCGGCGACGCGTGTTAGGCGTTGACTTTAGGATTTTTGGCTAACCCCAAGCCTTTAACGGATTTGATTAGCCTTTACCGACTACCGTTTGAGTCGGGCTAGCATGCGGATTGTCTAAATCCGTTCCGCATGTAACGTTGTGCTAAGAGAGTGAATTCTCTTAGACTTTGTGCTATGATGTTGAATACATAGGCTTTACCATTGTTATGGGAATAGGCTACCCAGCAACGTGTATTAGACGTTGACTTATCCCTACTTAGGCTTCGGGATAAAAATACCCCAGACTGGTATTCTGGTGTCTTTTTCAATCGGTAAAAGACTAAACCGGCGACGCGTGTTAGGCGTCGGCATATCCTTTCTTAGGATTCAGGATGAAATTCCCCATGCGTGTAAGGCATGGATTTTGGTGTTATTAATAACAACCTGCCACAATGTTGAATATGTGGACGGATGTTCTTTTCAACGGTTAAGAACTAACCGGCAGCGCGGGTTAGGCGCAGACTTATCCTTGCTTAGGTTTCAGGATAGAATACCCCAGAATCGAACTCTGGTGTCTTTTTGTGCGGAAAAAGACTAAACCGGCAGCGCGTGTTAGGCGCAGACTTATCCCTGCTTAGGATTCGGGATAAACTTCCTAGTACCTGTGAGGCACAAATTTTGGGATTTGAAAAAGGTGGTGTCTTCTCTTGGGGCAAAGACGAACCCGAAATGGGGGAAGAATTTTTATATTCTATCTCCCGACAATGAAGAAGAAGAATTTTATATTCCATCTTCAACTGGAAAGGAGACTCGAGGTGGGATCTCCACCTCCAGAATCCGGAAAGGTGAAACTGAGAGTGGGATCTCCACTCCGAGAATCGAAAAGATTCGGATAACCCTAACTGTCGGAAGGTTTGATTACCGAACTAAAGATGAATTTCTCGTTTATCGAGAGTGAATTGCGGTTTTGGTCCTAACTGTAGGAAGGTTTGACCAAGCAGGAGTTTGAGATGACCCTAACTGTAGGAAGGTTTGATCACTCGATTTGAAAGTGGACCTCTCGTTCATTGGAGGAATCGAGAGGGGATTTTGACTGTGGTCCTAACTGTAAGAAGGTTTGACCAAGTGGGTGTTTTGAGACAATCCTAACTGTAGGAAGGTTTGATCGCTCAATTTGTGGACCTCTCGTTCATTGGGGGAATCGAGAGGGGATTTTGACTGTGGTCCTAACTGTAAGAAGGTTTGACCAAGTGGGTGTTTTGAGACAATCCTAACTGTAGGAAGGTTTGATCGCTCAATTTGTGGACCTCTCGTTCATTGGGGGAATCGAGAGGGGATTTTGACTGTGGTCCTAACTGTAAGAAGGTTTGACAAATTGGGAGATTTGAGACGATCCTAACTGTAGGAAGGTTTGATCGCTCGATTTGAGGACCTCTCGTTCATTGGGGGAATCGAGAGGGGATTTTGATTGTGGTCCTAACTGTAAGAAGGTTTGACCAATGGGGAACCTTACGTCCAGACTCTAACAAAGAGAGTGTTGAGTACACAGACACGGTGAGGAAACTGTAAGAAGGTTTGACCAATTGGGAACTTTACGTCCAGACTCTAACAGAGAGAGTGTTGAGTGCATAGACATGGTGAGAATGGGAGTTCTTATTCATTACATTGCTGTGGTTTTGGGAACTTCCCGTTACATAAATCGTCCACCCCCAGTTTCCTCTGCGGAACTGGTTCGGACATTATTATCAGTTACCTAACCGGGTTATCCTTAAGAATATTAGCTTAATATTCTCCAGGAACTTCCCGTCAAAAGTGGGGAAACAGTTTAGACTCATATACCTATTGGAGTATCAGGGAGTAGTTTAACCTCTTATACCGGTCGGAGGATTGAGAAACAGTTTATACTCGTATACTCTTTGGAGTTTTGAGAAACAGTTTATACTCGTGTACTCTTTGGAGTGTTGAGAAGCAGTTTATACTCTTATACTTATCGGAGTCTCAGGAAGCAGTTTATACTCTTATACCGGTCGGAGTTATGCCCTTCTCAATTGGCTTACCTCAGCGTTATGACGCCGGCTTCAACCAAGGTCTGAATGCTATTCTTGAGAGCAAAGCAATCCTTGGTGGGATGAACGACCCTCCTGTGGTATGCACAGTACTTTGGGTCCGTAGTGTTGTCAGCTTCCTCCTGATTTGTGATAGGTGGTAGCTTGATCTTGTTACCTTCAAGGAGGGATTCGAAGATGGCTGGAACGTCTTCGTCCTTGAAGGAATACTCTCTTTGGAGTTTCAGACCCGAAGTCTTTTGCTGCCTTCGGGATTGCTGTTGTGACACTTGATTAGCACCACCAGTAGCTGTAGGTGTTTTGCCCTTACCACGAGAGGCGAAGTTTGAGTCCAGAGGATTAGCCGTCGGTAGGTTCCTCTCGGCCTTCTTCCTTCGGAGGAAACGTTCAGCTTGCTCTCCTCGGACTTTCAGATCCTGCCCCCATTGCTTCCAACACGTCCAACGCGAGGTTGTTGTGGCAGGTCTGGAGGATGAATTCATTGGTGATCGGGTCCCGACAATTCATCGCTTTGTTCCGGAACCTTTTAACGAAGGTGTCGACTAACTCCCCGTCCTTCTGCTTCTCATCGAGCAATGCTCCGATAGATATCTCGGTGTCGTTGTCGAAGAAGTAGGCGAGGAACATGTTCTCCATATCGTCCCAGCTGTTCACGCTACTTAGCTTGAGGTGGCGATACCAATCGAAGGCGGCTCCGCGAAGAGTGCCGACGAATGACCGCACTATCAGAGGCTCATTGCCGGAAATAATACCCAGGTGCGATTTGAAATAAATCAAATGCTGAGTGGGGGAACCCTTCCCATCGAACGGCGTGAAGTTGATTAGATTGAACTTCGCCGGATATGGGATCGATTCCCACTCTCTTGGGTATGGACAGGGAATGCCTGTTTTCTTCGTCTCTTGAGCGGAGATCAATGTGTTGATTTTGCTCTCGAGATCTTTGATCTTCAAGTCTTCACTTGTATCCTCGTTGGCATCCTCGTTATCACCCCCTGCATTGACGGGAGGGTTATTGGCATTGTGAGCTCCATCCCTATCCGTGTGCTCTTCTTCCTGAACAACATGATTACGGTGACTTGGTTCACCTTGATGGTTCCTGAATGCATGGATTTGTTACTCATGCATCTCTCTCATAGTCTGCATGGCCATCTGCATCTCGAACCTGAAGCTTTCT
>NW_017973133.1:34532-41819 GCF_001876935.1 Asparagus officinalis | reverse complement strand
GTCATCAAGCCTAATGGAGTTGAGGCGAATCACACCGAGCCAACCATCACCAATGGGAAACGTCGCGACGAATCGGACGATCGAATCAAGATTCAATTTCGGACATCGAAACTCAGAAGTGGCATTTTACGGCCAAACAGGAATCCAAACTTACTGCCAAATCAGAATCATCAACATCAGAGTCTCAGGACTCAAGCCGAAACACGGACCACAAACGAGACAACGGAAAATGACTCGCAAAAAGTCCGGAAAACAGCCGCCCGCGGGGGATGGGCTTGGGCTCGGCAAAGCAGCCACCTCCAGGGGTCCGTCGGGCCTTTAGCCGTCAGGCCACCTCGGCGGGGGCTCCTGGGTGGCCGAGCCACCTTGGGCGTGGCCTCGGGCCATGCAGCCGCCAGCCACCCCAGGTGGGCTACGCACAGAGGGTCGGCCACCCGAGGTGGCGACAGTGGCCCCGAGCGTGAGCACGTGGCCAGGGTGGCCGGACAATATCCCTTTTGCAGCCACTGGCTCCTGAGAGCCCATAAATAGGCCTAGGAGATGCTTCATTTTCGTGGAGGTCGAACACTTCAAGAGCTGCAGAAACTCTTTGCCGGATTGCGGACAGATGGATGCAACTCGGCAGCTTTGAAGACCAGAAGACTCTGCATATTCGGCATGCTTGATCCTCGAGGCGACCAATCCACGTCAGAAAAGGCAGATCGATGTCGAGAGGAGAAGAAAGAACAGCATCTGGAGATCTACACGAGGCCTACACTCCAGATCTAACGCTTGGTCTTAGCATCTCTGAGATCTGCAGCGATTATCCCTTGCGTGTGGATTAATCCCTACCCGCGCTATTATTCCCTTCTGTGGAATAATAACCCTGTTATACTCGCTGTAAGATCCCGACGCGGATACTAATCGCCCGCGCGTGTGTCCACGAATTTGAACCCACTCTACAAGATGCGCATCGTCAGCGCAAAGAACCCACACAGCAATAGCCTGTACCGCAATCAGACAGCCAGCTTGCCGATTCTTCGGCAAAGAGGGAAAAGTTGTGAAGTTATTTCTTTATTTCTATATGATTTAGTTTGTAACCGGACTTCTTTAACGAGCAACCGGCATCTTTTGTAACTCGGAAAAGTCTGTAACTCAAGATGACCAATTATCTCATTAATGAAGAAAGCAACAGTTTTCCACCCCGATGGGTAAACACGAACAGACCCCTAGGACCGGGCGCGGCGTGCATAGAAATCTGCTCTTTCTGCCTAATCTAATCGATTTAAATACAATTAAAAATTAGATTAACAAAGCTTATCCTAGCAAGTATGAAATATAAACAAAATATCATAGCTAGCCGATAACCAATGTAAACAAGATGATATATCTATATGATAGAAATATATATATGCCAAGGATAATGAAAAACTAACCACATACGCGGGTAAACAATCTAAACAAGATAGCTGCGATGATTAAAGACATAATGCCGATGCTAGATGACAATCCTGGCTGATATCAAGCATATAAACATAAATATGAAATATGAGAACCACCAAAGCACACTCAAAACAATCAATATATCACCGGAGTTCGGTCCTTCCGTGCCTCACGTTCTCCGCCTCCCCACTCCCGGCCGAGAACATCCACTAAAACACAATCGGTTTGGAAGCCGCGAACTTCTTCTACACACTTCGGTTTTCTAGCCCTAACCGAAAAGCTCTAACCAACTCACACTCTTTGCAACTCACACTCTACACCAACTAAGCTGTTGCGACCTCAGCCGTGTCTCCCTCAAACGTGCTCTCGGTTACAACCTCTCCCCTAGCATGTCAACCGCACGCCACTCCTCTTGGGACGATCCCCGACTCTCATCCACACACTTCTCACTCGGCTGTACAAGTGTATTACAAAAGTGATTCTCATGATAAGCAATCAAATTAACAATATGATTGTTCTCATTTAACAAAGGTGAGAACTCAATTAAGCACAACTCTTAGTTCACAAACCCACAACCCCAATCTATACTGATGAATGTCAATACAAAATAAGCTCAAAAAGGCTTGTGTGTGAACACAAAGATATAAATCAAAAACTAAACTCAAAACGTAGTTCTAGCTTTAATAAAACATATGATAATCAAATAATATAAAAGAGCCTAGAAAATAAGTTTTAGCAAAACTTCGTCAATATATCAAGCAGTGGAGCGCAGAGTAAGCAGTTGGGCTCTCATGCGCTATCCAAAACACCAATTAGATGCCTCATTCTCCTCCAAGCGTCTTGTGTTCAATATTTTGTATATCACAAAACCGAACACTCTAACTGTCTTAAATAGTCTTCTTTACAAAACCGCTAAACAAACACTAAACAACGTTTAAACCCTTGTTAATAAACTTTTTAAACCATTCTCTTATATTGACAAAAGAGTGCAATGCGGAGCGTATATATAACCTCCCAAGAACTCAGCGCCAAAAAACGCTGAGCAAAAGGAACAAAACAGCCCAAGGCAACGCGCTCATAAAAAGACGCCGTGGAACTGTACTGGACCCCAGGCGTGGTCGACCCGATCCGGTCGACCGAAAAAGCCTCTCGGCTCGATCGGGAGCGGAACGGGCGAGCCGACGAACTGCTCTTGTCGGCAGAGCCTATGAGCCTCAGTTCGGCTCGACGGCTTCGCTCCTGACCAAACCTGACATATCAAAAACTGTATATCTGAATTTTAAAATCGCTGTTAACCAAATATCACAAAAAATTCTAAAAAATATATAAACACTTTGGGGAATGATTGTAGACAGTGCGGATAATAAACATGCTACAACGAGCTGCGTTTTTGGCCAAAAAAAAACTTCCCAAATGAAAAAATATTTTTTTTCATTTTTTTCATTTTTATTATTTTTCTTTCAAAAACAATAGTCCCAAAAGCACGAAAATTTAAACATCGTGAATTTTTGCACATTTTGCGCTAAACCGAACTGCTTGAAACTTCTAACAAAATGATATTATAGACTTGAGTAAAATCATGTAAGAACTGATATTGAAGCCCCCCTTAAGTTCTATAAACTCAATAAAAACTTAAACTATTTTCACAAAATTGCATTAATGTCTATTGACCAAGGTATTCAAAAGATCACAATAGGAAAATATGAAATATATAATTTCATATATAATAACTTCATAAAAACCTCAAAAACACATGTAAGTAATATATCATAACTATATATATATGCACATAGAACCAGAAACTGTATGTATAATATATATATATTATATATATATTAATAATATATATATATAGTAATATATAGTATTATATATATATATAATATATATATGTTATATATATAACTAATATACTCAGTTACGACGAAAGAAACCAATAAAATGCTGTGTACAGTATGAGATATGAGGCCCTTAACGGTGATTAAACACAACGATAATAGTGAAACCCTAAACTACAATTACCCAAGGCTAGATATTGAGTCTTCAATAAGCCTCTTCTAGTAATCTTTCGGATGAAGCTCGTTAACTTGTGATCACTTGAACTTTGAGGGCAATAGCACCGCCGCTTCACCCGACAATTTCGCCAACCAGTCCAATTGTGAGATACTACACTCGTTGTAAACGAATACTTTCCATCCGATCCTCCGAACTCGGTTGGTTTTAGTCATCTACTAATACTAGCCGAAACCACAAATACTAGACAAACAACATTAGTGGTAAATTGTTTGTTAAACATCATCAAAACAAAGAGGCCAACAGGTTTCAATGAACAATCATGCCAGTACGGCATCGTTTGATATCACATCTCCAGTCTATGACTTGAAATGATAGATATGTTAATTCGATGATCCCGTGCTATCAAAATTTTATAGCGTCGGGACCTCAAACTTTGGAGGATAATGGGCTGCATCACATTTGGCAGGATAGGGCCTAGCAACTCCCTCGTCTTAGAGCTCACTTCTGTTAGCAATGACATTGAGACGGGCTTCCAATTCTTCTATTTTGGCAGACTGGAGATTCTACTCATTCTCAGTCTCTCTTCGTTCATCAGAGGAAGATTCCAGGTTGTGAGCTTCTTGGTCAGAAGCAGTACTATCAACCACTTTTACCTTCTCTTTGCTTGTGTGAGGTCGAGATGAAGATGTTCTTCCTCTTTAGGAATATTCTTACCTTAACGGTGAATTTAACTTCTGAGATTTGGCATGTCTATGATATATTGAGTCATCAGGATTGTTCGCGGTGAAAATTGCCTTCATTGAATTCATTGTTATCTCAAGTAATTGCTTTTTGGTTACAAAAGATCCGGTCTTTTTTTAGATCAGGTTACAACGAAATCAAAGAAAAAGAAAAAAACTTACAACTTTCCTTTCGAACGAATCACGAGCTCCTGTTTTGCGGTCGCTCGCTTGTGTGGGTTCTTTGCCGACGCAGGGGTTAATCCGTGGACCACCGCGCGATCTAGATCCGGTTGGATCTACACGATTTGACGGGTATTATTTCGCGAAGGAAATAATAGCCGGGGGGGATTAATTCACCAAGGAAATAATCGCCCTTAGTTCTCGGGATCAATGGCCAAGCTTTGATCCGGAGTATGATCTCGTGTAGATCTCAGATCTGATCTCTCTCTCTCGAACTCCTGCTTTTTGTGACGTGGATGCTCGCCGAGAACCAGATCTGAATGTTCAAGTCCTCAAGTCTTCAAAACTCCAAGCTCAATTCTCAATTCGGCAGAGTTTCGGCTCTCAAAGTTCCAACCCTTGAAAAATGAACCAAGGGGGCCTATTTATAGGCTCTCTGAACTGTGCCCGCGCACAGATCTGGGTCGGCACACCGAGCCACCTCAGGGTGGCTCGGCCTTGGCCGAGCCACCTAGAGGTGGCTCGGTTTCGGCCGAGCCCCCCACTTTGGTGTTGGGTTTTGTCGTTTTGTCGTTGTATCCGTTTTTTGGTTCTGTCCGTGATTCGATTGACTTAAACTCTGATTTGTTGATCTGATTTGGCAGTAGATCCGATTCCTGATTTAGCAGTAAATCCACTTCTGAGTTCGAGTCCGAAACTAATCTTGATTCGATCGTGATTCGTCCGAGTCTGCCCTTGGTTGGATGACTCGTTGACTCTTCGAACCCTTGGCTTGATTCCACACGCGAATGGATGTATTTTGTTGCTTACGTGCGATTCGTTAACCTCGTCGCCTTGGTTGTTCGTCGGTTTGTGCCGAGCTGTGCTAAGGGATCCATAAGCAGTTTTATACGCCTACAGATACCCCTTCCAAAGTGTTTTAGTCTCGTTCTTTTATAGAAGAGTCTGGAATACTTTGGATATGATTGTCCCAACCTTCAGTCGGTGTAACAGGACTTTGGAACGGCTTCTGTTCTTGATTCCTTCAATCCCTCAGGCTATTCGGTGCTTTGTCGAATGTCTGTAAGGATTCCGGTGCTGCATTTATTGTCTGACCGTTGTCGGAATTTTGAACTTGAAGTCGATTCTTGATTTAGCTCGTGTTTGTTGGTTCAACATAGAACTGATTCTCGAATGTTGACGTTGAGTCTTTGTCTGCGACGCGTTGTCCGGCGTAGTGTTGTTGAGTTATCCTTAAGAATATTTATAAAAATATTCTCCAGGAACTTCTCAACCAAAAATAGGGAACAGTTTATACTCATATACCTTATTGGAGTATTTTCTGTGCCCGAATGAGCTGAACTGGCCTGATAATGAACTGAACCGGCTTGATAATGAGCCAATGAGCCAAAAAAGGCAGTAATTCGGCTCAAAAAATCTTCCGACTCTTCCGAATGTGTGGGAGAGGCAAGCATAAACAAAGGATTGAACCCTCAGTCGATTTGAAATTGTTTTGATGCTCGATTCAGCTTCAATTTGAATTCTGGTTCAAACCAGGTCTGGTCCGGTTCAACTTGGTCTGGTCCGGTTCAACTAGGCTTGGTTCAACATTATAAAAAGGGTCTTTTTCTCCTCATTAGGGCCGGCCCCCCTCTCTCCCCTATTTTTGGATTTCTCTTCCCTCGTGCATCCGTTCTTCCTCAAATCTTCATATTTGTCTTAGATTCGTCCTTCCTTTTGATCTTTGACTGAGAAATCCCTCAAAAATTCCATATTTAGAATTTCTCTCAAGCCCCTCGAGCACGTGGTCTGAGCCTCTTTCAAGATTTGATTTTTGTCGGATCTTCGAGCTTTCCCTCAGGTAAATCCTCCACAATTTTAGCATATTTTATGCTTAATTCAATTTATGAATTTGTGGGATCGCATGCGAGGGTTAGGAATAAGATTTGGCGCCTCGAGCTCATCTTTCAGGGGGGAGAATTGCAAAAAGAGGAACTTTTTCCTGGATCTGATCCCTTAATTTATTTTGCAGGTCTCTATGTCTCGTATTGCGAGAGGTCAATCCTCTACCGCGTCGGCTGATGGCGCGCCTCCCTCTTATGCTGGTAAGCTATTTTTAGAAATTTACAAATTAGTCCATTTTTTCTTAGAAATTTACAAATTGGTCCTTTTATCCCTATTTTGTTCTCCTTGGTGAGGCAATCGGGAAGAGCCTTGATTCTTCTTGGTGAGGATCGACGCTTTAAAGATGGGTTTTGCTTGGTCAAAACCATATCTCATAATAAATAAAGGGGCGTTTTGTCGCTGCATTGTGCTTTATAAGGCAGGGATATGATTTTTGATATATCCTACCTTATAAGTGCATAATGTGGCCAAATCGTCTCACCATTTATAAGGCAGTGACTCTATCTTACCCATTCGTAGGATGAGTTCAACTTCCTTTTATAATTGAGACTAACAAATGTTTAACTGTTCATCATCTCATGCAGTGTACGGGCGTCGTGGCGAGTATTATTCGACTTCCGACGATTTTTCTCCTATTCCAGTTACTCCCCAGTTTGCTTCGGGCACGTCGATAGAGGTTGCCCAAGTGGTGAAGGAAGGTGGACATCGAGCTCTTCGACAGTTGATTACAGATGCGCCTTTTGTGAAGGATGCCAGTTCTATTCAGCCTCTCAGGAAGACTGACTTTTTATTTAGCGACTCTGCCACAGATCCGGATGCAGTATTTATTGACGCTGAGTAGTGGCTTCATAAAACTGGCGGTGGTTTCATATATTTACCGAAGATTCCTCGGCATTGTTCGTTGACTGAGCTCAGGCGTCAGGCTGTGACACAGGAGATGTCGTGGCGCTTGACAGAGGAGCATGAGAGCATTCACTGTGGCTACATCACTCATCAGGCAGCTCCTGGTTCGAGCAGGAGTCATATCGTTGGATTGCGTCCTGGAGTATTGGGGCTGGATGCA